>NW_026530807.1:0-56892 GCF_014839835.1 Dryobates pubescens
TCACGTGTCATTAGTAGTGTGACCAATAATCTATAACAGTAGGATGTGTGGTCACTCGTGGGGAACCAATGAAGCTCTCCCAGTCTATATAAGCTGTAGAGGTTCCCTTAATAAGCGAACAATACTCAATCGTATTGTTCATCCGTATTGACTCCAATCTGTGTTGCCAAAAGCTTGGAAGGTTCAGAGTGGAGATGAGGCCAAAGAAATGTCCCTCAAAGGGCACAGCTGCTATGCATGAGGCCATCCAGAGGTGTCAGGAAATGGCAGGGAGAGCTGAGGCAGCTCAGGGAAGGGATGGAAATGGCAGGGGAAGCTGGCTGGGGAAGCAAGACTCGTTTCAGTCGGCTGAAGGGAAAGAGCTGCAGGCATGGGACAGTGTAGGAGAGGCTGCAGTAGGGATGGCCAAGGGCTCTGGCAAGGCTGAGAGGCCCAATATGACCAAAGCCTTTGTCCCCTCGGCTCTGGCACTTGCCTCTGCCACCGAGGCCTGTGAGGAGAAACTTGGCTTTGAGGTTCTTGTATTCCAAGGGCAGTGGTCAGGGCTTGGCCTTTCTGCTTCCTAGATCAAAGGCAGGTTTTTCTGCCCTGTACTTTGCCTTTGTCTCCCTGCAATCCTGGCCTCTACCAAGCTGCTCTAACGAGTCCCTGGGGAGCCTTTGTCAGTAAGAAGCCTCAGTGAGGCCAATCAGTGCTTCAAGGTACTTTGGAGTTGTCTTCTGCCTTGGACTTGTTGAGAGGCTTCTTGGCAGTTCCTTGGCAGAGTCTCCTGGCAGTACCTAAGGATGATGTAATCAGCCCCAAATACTCCATGGAGCTCATTAAATACTGCTGAAACTCTAATTCTTGCCAAGGTTTCTGCAGCTAATTGGAGAGGTTTTTATTGCACAAAGCATCTGATGAAAAAGCATTTTTAAAGGTACAGTTCATTCCTTTTCAGCAGGAGTTGTCCCTTTGCAAGCAAACCACAGCAATCCTGTCAAGGTCCTACCCTGCTCACTGCTCATCCTCACTCCCCACTGCCCCAGCAGAGCCCAGAGCCACAGGTGAGGGACAGGATCTGCCTTGCCAGGGGCTGGGGGTCAGGGCTTGGCCCTTTGGATCAATGAAACCCCTCCAGGTTTCCTCAGCAGCAGAGCCACCTTGAGCTGCTTGTCCTGACCTGTCAGCACTGCCTCAGTTCTCTGCTCTCACCACAGCCTGGAGATGCTTCCCTGCCTCCAGTGATGCTTCCCTTGCATTGACTGTCTCCTCCTGCTCTAACCAGACCCTGAGGACCCTTTCCCAGTATGCTTCACTGGGACCCATTAAAAGTAGAAGAAACTTCAGAGTGTGAGTCTGACTTTGACTTCTGGAGAGGTTTCATCAGCTTCTCGGACTCTGAGGTTCATGGACTTGGCACCAGAGGGCCACCAGAGGGCTCCTTTAAATGCCTTGGGCTGGTTCTGTTGCTGAGCCCAGCCAGGCTCCTGGGCTGGAAGGAGCTGCTGGCAAGCAGGCAGCGCTGCAGGAGACAGCTCTGGCCAGGAGCAGCTCCTCTGCACAGCACAGCAGGACTGAGGGCACTGCCAGAGGATCTCAGGGAGATGAGGAAGGCAAAGAAAGCTTTGAGGTGGCCAGGACTGGGAGGGTGACTGAGAGCTCACTGGAGGAGAAGTCACTGCAGTCACAGACATGGTGAGGCTGTGGGTACAGGGTGGTGCATGTGCAGTTCTGGGAGGCATCTCCTAAAGCTGGCACAGCCACAGCTCATGCAGGCTGTGAGGAAAAGCTGTGGGTGGCAGGAGCCACCCTGGGCAGTGCAGAGCAGGGGAGGGTGGGGCAGGGTCCTTCTGCTATGGGGGGGCTGCTGTGTGGGTCAGGGCTGCTCACAGCTGCAGCTCAGCACCAGGGAACTTCCAGAGGGATGCTTCAAGGACAAGGTCCAAGCAGGGTCTGCTCTAAAGAGAGAAGAGTTCCTGAGTCTGTGTTTGCAGTTTCCTATTCTGTGGAAAAGGGACAATTGGAGTGAAAGAGAGATAGCAAAGGACCATTCAAGTTGGAACAAGTCCTTGAAACTGGGGAGGTGTATCTTAGAGTGGTCAGGAGGTCTGCTGGGAGCCTCCTAAAAAGCCTTCAGCCTCTGCCTGTGACAGCAGCAGCAGCACTCTGGCTGGACTCATCAGGATGCCTCCAGCCAGTGCCCTGCAAAGAGGCAGGTTTCTGTAGGTGAGTGCAGAGGGGCTGGGCTGGGCTCTGTGAGCAGGGCAAATCCATCACCCAGCACACTCCTGCCAGGGTGAGAACCTCCAGGCAGCAGGGATCTGATCAGGGGCAGAGAGGAAACTGAACCCAGCAATGTTGTGGGAGGGAACATTCAGACATCTCCATCTGATTCCCTTCAAGCCAGATCCCTCCTCTGAGCATGGCCCTAGGCCTCTGTTTCCCCCTACCCACTAAAAGCCTCTCCCCTCAGGGTCATGGGCTCCAAGGTGTGAAGCACCTCCTCTGCAGCCAGAACTGCAGCAGAGGCAGAGCTGCCACAGGAGAGGAAATGCCATTAGGTGTTGCAATGAGCCCTGAGTGTGCTGGGCTGCAAGTGTGGTGCTGAGATCTTGAGAGAGGCTGAGACACCGAGTGGTCTGTGGGGGAACCCTCTGCTCTCAGCAGGGTCTGGTGGCTTTTCAGGGGGACATGGGAGTGTGATCACCTCCAGCTCAGCAGGGCACAAGCCCAGAGAAGTGGGGAAGTGGCAGCAGGGCCAGAGCAGCTCCCCTCACTCTGCTCTGAGCCACAGGCAGCCTCTTGCCTTGCAGGCTTCTGCTCTCTCTGCTCCCCCTGAGGGCAGCAGAAATGCTGTGCATGAGAACTTGTGACAGCCATGAACACTCTGGGGGTGAGATGTGGGCAGCTGGAGTACAAAAGCCTAAAACATTCAGGAACTGCCTTTTTCTACCCTCTCTCCTTAGCACTGGGAGATGCTGAGAAGCCTCTCTGCTTTGGGACTCTTTCATCTGAAAGTGGACACCAGACCTTCCTGCTGCCTCCACCATTCCCCTGATGCAGAGCAGAACTGACTCAGCAGCAGGAAGCAGAAAGAGTCTCTGCTCTGCCCTGCATGCTCAGTCAGCACAAAAGAGTCCAGCAACAGATCTGGAGGGAGGTCTCCTCAAAAAGAAAACTTCAGTCTTTGTATCAGGGGCTGAGAAATGGCTTTGGTTGTGCTCCACTGACTTGTGACTGCCTTTGCCTTTTGGCTACTGCACTGTGAACAAAGGGCACAAATGTCCAACAGCAGCTCCATCACCCACTTCCTCCTCCTGCCATTCCCAGGCACAAGACAGCTGCAGCTCCTGCACTTCTGCCTCTTCCTGGCCATCTACCTGGCTGCCCTGCTGGGCAATGGCCTCATCATCACCACCATAGCCTGGGACCACCACCTCCACACCCCCATGTACTTCTTCCTCCTCAATCTCTCCTTCCTTGACCTGGGTGCCATCTCCACCACTGTCCCCAAATCCATGGACAATTCCCTGAGGAACACCAGGGACATCTCCTATGCAGGATGTGTTCTCCAGATCTTCTTTTTAGTATTCCTAATTGGTGCAGAGTATTTTCTCCTCACCACCATGTCCTACGATCGCTACGTTGCCATCTGCAGACCCCTGCACTATGAGACCTTTCTGGGCAGCAGAGTTTGTGTCCACCTGGCAGCATCTGCCTGGGGCTGCGGCTTTCTCACTGCTCTGTTGCACACAGCCAATACATTTTCCCTGCCCCTCTGCCAGGGCAATGCTGTGGACCACTTCTTCTGTGAAATCCCCCAGATCCTCAAGCTCTCCTGCTCCACCTCCTACCTCAGGGAACTTTGGCTTCTTGTGGCCAGTGCCTGTTTAGCCTTTGTCTGTTTTGTGTTGATTGTGGCATCCTATGTGCAGATCTTCAGGGCAGTGCTGAGGATCCCCTCTCAGCAGGGACGCCACAAAGCCTTTGCCACCTGCCTCCCTCACCTGGCTGTGGTCTCTCTGTTTATCACCACTGGCTTCTTTGCCTACCTGAAGTCCCCCTCCATCTCCTCCCCATCCCTGGATCTGTCGGTGTCAGTTCTGTACTCAGTTGTGCCTCCAGCAGTGAACCCTCTCATCTACAGCCTGAGGAACCAGAAGCTGAAGGCTGCCCTGAGCAAACTGATCCCTGGATGCTTTCAGAAGCAATAAACTCTTCTGCAGAGCAGTTCTGATGTCCCTCAGTGCAGGCCCAGCCTGGCTTCTGCACTTAGTGGTGGTGGTGTTTAACTCTTTATAAAACTGTCAACCTTTTCCTAACACATTCTCTGCTTTGCTGACCAAGAGTTTGTGCAGCAGGACCTCTGCTCTTTCTTTCGTTAAAAAAATAAAGAACCTTTCATTAACCTTTTCCGTCCTGAGATCCTTCCTCCAGAACTTCTCCAGAGCTTTCAGGTCAGGTCCTGTGCAGAGTTGCGGGATAGAAATAAATAAAGACCCTTTCAGTAACAGGTTTTTTTTTCCTGAGAACCTTACTCCAAGCCTCTGGAGCTTCAGGGAAAGGTCCTATGTGCAGAGGCAGAGGGGCAAAGAGTCCCAGCACAGCTGCACTGCCAGGGAGCACCAGCACCTGGACTTCCAGGGCTATTCTCTTTCTACTTCCAGCCTCTCCTGGGTCAGTGCAAGCCCAGAGTGCTGTGGCAGCTTGGTCATTGTTCTGCTACATGCCAGCCATGTGAGTACAGGCAGGGACAGGCCATGGGAACTACTCTGACTAAGCTGGACCCCAAGAGCAGTTCCACAAAGACAGATGTTCTGCTCAGGGCAGAGTCTGAAGGCTTAGGGCTTCATCCAAAGTTTCTCTCCAGAGCAGGCCCAAGAAAGTGTCCCAGGGATGCAAACAGCAGGGAACAGCTCAAGTGTGTGTGCAAGGCTGGGGCACACAGCAGTGTCCTGACACAGACAGGCCTCCTGCCAGAGGCCTGAAGGAGCAGGCTCTGATCTGTGCCTGTGTTCTCCACACACCCTTGGGGAAGCTGTCCCAGGGCAGTCATCCTGGATGAGCCTCTCACTACCACTATTTCCAGCACTGGTCTCTCAGCTCACCTTGGAGAGGTTCTTTGTCCCTCCATGGGAGGACAGAGAATCAGGAGGTCAGCAGTGCCTGCTAGCATTGCGCAGATGAGATGTTGCATGGACACCATGCACGTGAGGTGAGGAGAACCTGAGTGAGCACAAGCACCATCAGCTGCTGCTGGGATATCATGGCACTGGAGGTATGAGGAGCCTCCCAGCCTCTGGTAGGGGCAGCAGGAGGCCAGGGACACTGCCTGCTGCAGTGCAGAGCCTGTGTGAGTGGTGGGGAAAGACTCTGTCTCTGAACATCCTGAGGTGCAGAAAGAGTTCACAATGCCTGGCAGAGCCCTGACAGTGGATGTAGTCTACCTTGACCTTAGTAATGCTTTTGACACTGTCTCCCCTAACATCCTTGTCAGTAAGCTCAGGAAGTGTGGGATGGAAGAGCAGAGAGTGAGATGGATCAGGAACTGGTTACAAAATAGAGTCCTAAGAGTGGTGGTCAAAGGTGCCAGGTCCAGCTGGAGAGCTGTAACCAGTGGAGTCTCTCAGGGATCAGTGCTGGGTCCTTTCCTGTTCACATCTTCATCAATGACATTGATGAGGGCACAGGCAGAGTCTGCTCAGCAAATTTGTTGACAATACCAAACTGGGAGGCTTGGCTGAGACCCCTGAAGGCTGTGCAACCATTCACAGACCTGGATGGACTGAGAGCTGGGCAGAGAGGAACCTAATGAGGTTCAACAAGGATGAGAGCAGAGTCCTGTTCCTGGGGAGGAAGAATAAACTGCAGCAGGACAGGCTGGGAGATGATCTGCTGGAGAGCAGCTCTGTGGAGAAAGACCTGGGAGTGCTGGTGGGCAGCAAGTTCTGCATGGGACAGCAATGTGCCCTGGTGGCCAAGAAGGCCAATGGGTTCCTGGGGTGCATTAGGAGGAGTGTGTCCTCTACTCTGCCCTGGTGAGGCCCCACCTGGAATATTGCGTCCAGCTCTGGGCTCCCCAGCTCAGGAGGGGCAGGGATCTGCTGGAGAGAGTCCAAGGGAGGGCTACAAGTATGGTGAAGGGACTGCAGCACTGCCTGGTGAGGAGAGGCTTAGAGCCCTGGGGCTGTTTGGTCTGGAGAGGAGAAGACTGAGGAGAGATTTAATAAATGTTTAAAAATATCTGAGGGCTGGGGGTCAGGAAGGAAGGGACAGGGACAGGCTCTGCTCAGTTGCACCCTGGGATAGGACAAAGGGCAATGGCTATAAACTCCAGCACAGGAGGTTCCACCTCAACATGAGGAGGAACTTCTTCACCGTGAGGGTGACAGAGCACTGGAACAGGCTGTCCAATGGGTGGCGGAGTCTCATTCTCTGGGTCCCATTAACATCTCCAAGTATAGCCTAGGCCTTGTCCCTGGAAAAACTGATTCCACTCCTCCCATCCTGTGCTGTTTAATATTTTTATCAGTGCTATAGACAGAGGGATGGAGACACCATCAGCAAATGTGCAGATGGCACCAAGCTGAGTGGTGCTGCTGATATGCCAGAGGGACAGGATAGCATTCAGAGGGAGCTGGACAAGCTGGAGAGGTGGTGCCCAGGTGACCCTCATAAGGTTCAACAAGAGCAAGAGCAGTGCTGGGATGGAACAATCCTCACTATCAATGCAGTCTGGGGGAGGAGGTGATAGAAAGCAGCCCTGAGGAAAAGGACTTGGGGGTGCTGGTGGGGGAGACTATGGACAGGAGCAGGCAGTGTGAGCTTGCAGCACAGAAGGCCAAGGGCAGCCTGGGCTGCATCCAAAACAGCAAGGCCAGAGATGGAGAGAGAGGATCCTGGCACTTTATGATCACAGGATCGCCAAGGTTGGAAGAGACCTCAAAGATCATCAAGTCCAACCTGTCACCACAGACCTCATGACTAAAACATAGCACCAAGTGCCATGTCTGAACCCCTCCAGGGACAGTGACTCCACCGCCTCCCTGGGCAGCACATTCCAATGGTGAACAACTCTCTCAGTGAAGAACTTTCTCCTCACCTTGAGCCTAAACTTCCCCTGGCACAGCTTGAGACTGTGTCTTCTTGTTCTGGTGCTGGGTGCCTGGAAGAAGAGACCAACCCCCACCTGGCTACAACCTCCCTTCAGGTAGTTGTAGAAAGCAATGAGGTCTCCCCTGAGCCTCCTCTTCTCCAGGCTAAACAATCCCAGCTCCCTCAGCCTCTCCTCACAGGGCTGTGCTCAAGGCCTCTCCCCAGCCTTGTTGCCCTTCTCTGGACACCTTCAAGTGTCTCAGGACACATTCAAGCCTGTCTCACTGCAGGGAGGGCTAGCCGTGGTGGGCAGGCAAGCGATAGCTCCCAAAACCCGAGAAGGTGAGCGGTGCCTTCAGTTAAAAACTGTTCTCAAAAGCTCAAGGAACGCATTCATGGCATTCACTCCCCCTCTTAAGTGAACAGGGGGAGAAGGGAAACAAAATATAACCTAGCTGTAATTTCTGCAGTTTTTTCTATAAGCTTGCTAAAGATCCAGGCTCCTGTGCTGGCCATGTGGCTTGTTGGTAACTTTTGCTTTGTTTAGGAGGCTGTTTAGGAGCCTGAGGCTTCTTGGGAGTACCTTGGCAGAGTCTCCTGGTAGTACCTAAGGATGATGTAATCAGCCCCAAATACTCCATGGGGCTCATTAAATGCTGCTGAACCTCTAATTATTGCCAAGGTTTCTGCAGCTAATTGGAGAAGTTTTTATTGCACAAAGCATCTGATAGTATTTTAAAGGTACATTTAATTCCTTTTCAGCAGGAGGTGTCTCTTTGCAAGCAAACCACAGCAATCCTGTCAAGGTCCTACCCTGGTCACTGCTCATCCTCACTCACCACTGCCCCCAACAGAGCCCAGAGCCACAGGTGAGGGAAAGGATCTGCCTTGCCAGGGGCTGGGGCTCAGGGCTTAGCCCTTTGGATCAATGAAACCCCTCCTGGTTTCCTCAGCAGCAGAGCCACCTTGAGCTGCTTGTCCTGACCTGTCAGCACTGCCTCAGGTCTCTGCTGTCCCCACAGCCTGGAGATGCTTCAGTGCCTCCAGTGATGCTTCCCTTGCATCCACTGTCTCCTTCTGCTCTAACCAGACCCTGGGGACCTTTCCCAGTATGCTTCACTGGGACCCATTAAGAGTAGAAGAAACTTCAGAGTTTGAATCTGACTTTGACTTCTGGAGATGTTTCATCAGATTCCTCTCAGTCCCTGAGGTTTACAGGACAACAAAAGCTACCAGAGGAGTTATTAAAAGACCTTGGGCTGCTCCTCTGGTGCCCTATTGGGCCGGACTCCTGGGCTGGAAGGAACTGCTGGCAAGCAGGCAGTGCTGCAGGACACAGCTCTGGCCAGGAGCAGCTCCTCTGCACAGCACAGCAGGGCTGAGGACACTGCCAGAGGATTTCAAGGAGATGAGGAAGGCAGAGAGAGCTTCAAGGTGTCCAGGACTGGGAGGGTGACTGAGAGCTGACTGGAGGAGAAGTCACTGCAGTCACTGACATGGTGAAGCTGTGGGTGCAGGACACCGCAGCTGTAGCTCCTGGAGGCATCTCCATCACGGCAGCTGATGCTCAGCTGAAGGCTCCTGGATTGTGCACACAGAAGGAGGACCAAAGCCCTTCAGTTCCATCCTGCCAGCAGCAGTGAGCAGAGCTGGGGAAGGAGAAGGCTTCACCCCCAGCCCCTCTGCCTTTCTCTCTTCCCTTCACTGTCTCTTCAGCACTGCAGGCCTGCTGCCTGTTTCTCCACCTCTCCATGGCTGTGGTGGTTTTAGGCAATGCCTTTAAAATTTAGTTACAGATTTTGAGCAGAAAAGTAGAAACAAAATAAATAGATCACTCTTGGGTGTGAAAAGGAAAAGAAAAGATTATTCTAAACAAATTGATTGGATAAGTATCTGGATTCAGAGGAGCTGGACCATAACAATTCTCTCTCTTCTCTTCTGATCTCAGCTGTTTTGCTTGTCTCTGGAGAGATCACCTGCTTTGGCTGGCCTTGCTTAAGTCTAACCCACTGCTTTTTTGCTCTCTCCACTCCTCCTTTCTCTCTTGGAACAGGGCAACTGGGGGTAGGGGCAGTGGAACAGCTTCCCTGGTCTCTGACCAGGGGGGTTTGTGTGGTTTGCTAATTGTAAATACCTGTCCAATATTTTCACTCCTGGATGTTCAGTACCTGTTCATTGCATTCCATTGCAGAGTGTAGCTTTTGCTTGTCAATACAGCTTCATTTGCTTCTAACTGAGCTGCTCTGGCAAAGCTAATGCTGGGGGGAAATTTCCACCACAATGGGACTCTTGTTCTCTGGGATTGGGCTGTGGTCACTTTCTGTTCTGACACCAGAGGAATCTTCATGGCAATTCTGGGTCCCTGCTGCATTTGAAGCGGTGATGAACTCTGCCATGGGTTGGTAGTGATGGGACTGAACTGATCCATTCCTCATGCAGCTCAGGGAGGGAGGTTACAATGAGGCTGAGAGAAGTGTGCCCTAACTTGTCACTGCCTTTCCCTCCTTGGACCAGGTGCTCCATGGGCAGAGGCAGCAGATGGCCAACAGCAGCTCCATCACCCACTTCCTCCTCCTGCCATTCCCTGGCACAAGGCAGCTGCAGCTCCTGCACTTCTGCCTCTTCCTGCCATCTACCTGGCTGCCCTGCTGGGCAATGGCCTCATCATCAGCACCATAGCCTGGGACCACCACCTCCACACCTCCCCATGTACTTCTTCCTCCATCAATCTTGCCCTCCTTGAACTGGGTGCCAGTCTCCACCACTGTGCCAAAATCCTTGGACAATTCCCTGAGGGACACCAGGGACATCTCCTATGCAGGATGTGCTGCTCAGGTCTTTCACTTTGTATTTTTCCTTTCAGCAGAGTTTTCTCTCCTCACCACCATGTCCTACGATCGCTTATGTTCGCCATCTGCAGACCCCTGCACTACGAGACCCTCCTGGGCAGCAGAGTTGTGTCCACATGGCAGCAGCTGCCTGGGGCTGTGGTACTTCCATGCTCTGCTGCACACAGCCAATACATTTTCCCTGCCCCTCTGCCAGGGCAATGTTGTGGACCATTCTTCTGTGAAGTGCCCACAGATCCTCAAGCTCTCCTGCTCCACATCCTACCTCAGGGAGGTTTTGGCTTATTTTGGTCAGTGCCTGTTTATTACTTTGTCTGTTTTGTGTTGATTGGGTGTCCTATGTGCAGATCTTCAGTGGCAGTGCTGAGGATCCCCTCTCAGCAGGGACGCCACAAAGCCTTTGCCACCTGCCTCCCTCACCTGGCTGTGGTCTCCCCTGTTTCTCACCACTGGCTTCTTTGCCTACCTGAAGCCCTCCCTCTATCTCCTCCCCATCCCTGGACCTGGTGGTGTCTGTTCTGTACTCATTGGTGCCTCCAGCAGTGAACCCTCTCATCTACAGCCTGAAGGACCAGGGAGCTCAGGCTGCCTGAGGCAAACATGATCCCTGGATGCTCTCAGAAGCAATAAACTCTTTGTCTTCTCCTGCAAAGCAGTTCTGACGTCTCTGAGTGCAGGCCCAGCGTAGCTGCTCGAGTTCTGGCTGCTGCTGGTGCTGTTCCCCTTGTGAGAATGTTGTTCCCTCACAAATGTCTTTCTTCAGACCATTTCTGGTTCAGTGTTGTCCTGTCTGGTGTGACAGGCTGCAGACATGAGGAGCTGTGCTCCCTGGGTGTTCAACACAATAAAGGACCCTGGAGGGAGTTGTCTCTCTGATCTCCATCCTCCAAGGCTTCTGTGGAGCTGCAGGGCAGTGCCTGTGTGCAGAGGTGGAGGGGCAGAGTCCCAGCACAGCAGCAGTGCCAGGCAGCCCCAGAGCTTGGGCTGTCCTCAGCTGCTCTTTCTTGCCTTCCACCCTCTCCTGCTGAGCCTCTGTGCTGGGGCAAGGCCTGAGTGCTCTGGCAGCTTGGGCACTGTGCTGCTGTGTGGCAGTGCTGGGACTGCAGGCAGGGACAGGCCAGGGCTGCTTCTGGGACAGAGCTGTGCTCCAGAGCAACACTGCCATCAGAACAGGAGGTCTCCTCATGCCTTCATCCCCCAATCCCCTTCCATTACACACTGCACCTACTCTCAGTCCAATCTGGATACCCTGACCCCCTTCCAGTATAGACTCAGTCCAAACATGGTTCCTTTATCCCCTCCCAGTACAGATGTTGCCTTATCCCAGTACAAACTGGATCCTACTCTCCTCTAGCACTGCAGCCTGTGTCCCATCCCAGCACAGAATCTATCCCCTGGCCTCCTTCCCAATATCATCTGCATCCATCCCAGTACAAACTGCACACCCTCATGCCCTCCCAGTACAGTCTGGGCCCTGTGTGAGTCCCAACAGGATCCCTTTCATCCCACCAAATGCACACTGGGCCTTGTCTCTCTAAAAATTTAACCCCCTTACACACTCGCAGGCTGGGCTCTGTCCCAGTACAAACTGCATTCCCTGACTACATCCTAGGATATTCTGGATCCTGCACAGTACAATTTGGATCCTTGTAACCCCTCCCAGTACAGACCTGGTCACATCTCAGTACAAACTGCATCTCCTGAACCCCTCCCATCTCAGATGTGGTCTTATCCCAGGACAAACAGCATCACTTTGCCATCTCCCATAGAGTTTCCTGTGCCACTACAAAGTGCATCCCTTGGACACCTTCCCAGTCCCAGCTGCACCCAGCACAGCACAAAGTGGATATCCTGATCCCAGGGCAGCTGTGGCCTAATCCTGGTATGAACATGATCCCATTGCCATCTCCCAATACTGTCTGAGTCTCATCCCAGTACAAAGTGCATCTCCTGAAACCCTGATTCCATCCCAGCACAGACCAGGACCCATCCCTGCAAACTGATCCCCTGATGCCATCCCAGTTCCGCCTGGGGCACCTCCAGCTACAACCTGAACCGCTTTGAGCTCTCCCAGTACAGACTGGGCTCCCTCCTAGTACTAACAGTATACCCTGTGCCTCCTAGTAAAGTCTTAGACACCTCCCAGTAAAAGCTGACCCCATGGCCTCTGCCAGTAACACTGGGCCTTGTCCCAGGTCACTCTGAAACCCTAATCCTGTCCCAATACAGCACTGGGCCCTTCCTGTCCAAACTGGATCCCTTCAGTTTGGGGCTCCCCAGGTCAAGAGAGACAGAGATCTGCTGGAGAGAGTCCAACAGAGGCTGGGAGGATGAGGAAGGGACTTGAACATCTCTGTGGCCAAGGGGATCAGGCCCAATCAGTATGGGTTTAGGAAGGGCAGGTCCTGCCTGACCCACCTGATCTCCTTCTCTGACAGGATGAGTGACTGTTGGATGAGGGCAAGGCTGTGGGCATTATCTCCCTAGACTTTCCAAAGGCCTTTGGCACTGCTCCCCACAGAATTCTCCTGGGCAAAGTGGCTGCTCCTGGCTTGGATGAGCAATGTTCTGCTGGATACAGCCCTGGCTGGGTGAAAGGGCCCAAAGAGTGGTGGTCTGTGGAGTTCAATCCAGCTGGTGGCAGGTCACAAGTGGTGCTCCTCAGGGCTCAGTGTTGGGACCACTTCTGTTTAACATCTTTATTGATGACCTTGATGAAGACACAGAGTGTGTCAGCAGTGAGTCAGCAGATGACAACAAGGTAGGTGGCAAAGTTGATCTGCATGAGGGTAGGGAGGCTCTGCAGAGGGACTTGGACAGATTGGATCCATGGCCAATGTTACCAGGAGGAGCTTCAACAAGGTCAAGTGCTAGGTCCTGCACTTGGGTCACAACAACCCCAAACAATGCTCCAGGGGTAGTGTGGCTGGAGAGCTGTCTGGCAGAAAGGGACCTGGGGGTGCTGATGGACAAGCAGCTGAATAGGAGCCAGCAGTGTGCCCAGGTGGCCAAGAAAGCCAAAGGCATCCTGGCTGAGGTTAGAAATGCTGTGTCCAGCAGAGCAGGGAGGTGACTGTCCCCTGGGACTCAGCTTTGGGAGGCCACACCTTGAGTGCTGTGTCGGTTTTGGGCATCCCCATCCAAGAGAGATGTGGAGGTGCTGGAGCCAGGGCAGAGGAGGGCAGGGAGCTGGGGAAGGGCCTGGAGAATAAATCTGATGAAGAGCAACTGAAGGAGCTGGGGATGGTTAGTTTGGAGAAGAGGAAGCTGAGGGGAGACCTCATGGCTCTCTACAGCTACCTGAAAGGAGGTTGTGGAGAGGCTGCTGCTGGTCTCTTCTCACAGGTCATTAGTGACAGAACAAGAGGGAATGGCCTCCAGCTAGGACTGGGTAGGATCAGACTGGACAGTAGGAAAAAGATTTTCCCATCCAGAGTGGTCAGGGAGTGGAATGTGCTGCCCAGGGAGGTAGTGGAGTCAGCAACCCTGGAGGTGTTTCAAGGTGGTTTGGATGTGGTGCTTGGGGATATGGCTTAGGGGTGACCCTTGTAGAGTAGGGTTAAAGGTTGGACTTGGTGCTCCTGAGGGTCTTTTCCAACCTGAATGTTTCTGTGATTCTGTGACAGACTGAGAGCCCTGGGGCTGTTTAGTCTGGAGAGGAGAAGCCTGAGAGGGGATCTGATCAATGGTTATCAATATCAGAGAAAGGTGTCAGAGGGAGGTGCCAGGCTCTTGGCAGTGGTGCCCAGTGACAGGAGAAGGAGCAATGGGTGCAAGATGGAACACAGCAAGTTCCACCTCAGCATGAAGAGACTCTTCTGTGCTGTGAGGGTGCTGGAGGCCTGGAGCAGGCTGCCAGAGAGGTTGTGGAGTCTCCTTCTTTGGAGACTTTCAAACCTGCCTGGATGTGTTCCTGTGTGACCTGCCCTGGGTGATCCTGCTCTGGCAGTGGGGTTGGACTGGATGATCTCTGGAGGTCCCTTCCAACCCCTCATATTCTCTGAGTCTGTGATTTAAGCCCTCCCAGTTCAGACTGGGCTTATCAGGACACCAAAGCCTCTCCCAGACCTTATTCCCAGACCTCAAAGGCATCTCTGAACCTTCAGCCCTCCCCTGGACACTTCATCCCCAAACCTCCTTCCTGTGCTCTGACTCCTCTTTTATCCCCTCTTACCCTTGTGCTTGCCCCCTGGCACAGGGCAGGGGCTGGGAGCTTCCAGAGCAGCCTTGGAAGAGGAGCAGGAGATGAGCTGTGGCTGAGCAACTGATGGACACCAGGAGCAGAGGTGTGGCAATGCCATGGGCAGCTCAGCTGTGCCTCAGGATCTCCTGCACAGCAGCAGGCAGAAGGCTGGGCAGGGGCTGGGAGGTCACTGCTGGCTCTGCAGCTGAGAGGGCAGCAGCAGGAATGAGGCTGGAAAGGGTCTGGGAGGTCACTTCTTGCTGCAGCAGCTGAGAGGGCAGCCCCTGACTCCTGCTGGTCTCTGTGCTTTTGGCCTCCTAGCTGCCAGAGTCCCCAGCAGAAGGCATGTGGTGGGCAAAGGACTTGTGTGACTCCCTGTCCCTAAGCACCTGGTGGCCCCTGCAGGAAGAGCCTTGCAGCTGGGTAGTCACCTCCCTGCCACCTGAGGGCCTGAGGGGACAGCAGGAGGGACAGATCTTGGCTGTGGCTGCTGGAGAAGCTGAAAGGCAGCAGCAGAGACCTGCCTTGGAAGGCCTTGGAGAGGTTTCTTGTGCCTGCTCAGTGACAGGAGAGGCACAAGGCTGAGGCCTTGGGCCAGCATTGGGACATCAGGGAAGGCTGAGGAGCTCTTAGGGCAGTAGGAGCCACATGGTGTGAGGTCACTGCAAACTCCAATCCCTTTGTGTCATTGGCCAGCAGCAGGCGCAGGACTGGGCTGGGGACTGTGCCATCCCTTGTGCCTGCCAAGCTGAGAGACAGCAGCAGGAAGGTGCCTTGGCTGTTGCTTTGGAGCTGGAGGTTCTGCTGTGTCCCCAGGCAGAAAGGCCTCTGTCAGGGACCATTGCCAATGGCCTGGGATGGAGCAGAGCCTGAGCAGAGTGCAGAAGGCCAAGTGCAGCTGGGCTGTGGCAGGAGGAGTGTGGCCACCCAGACACAGAGGTTGTCCTCCCCTGCACTCAGCACTGCTGGGACCACATCTGCAACATTGGTGTCTGGCTGTGGAGTTCCTTAGTCGGGAGGAATGGAGAGGTACTGGAGAAGCTCCAGAGGAGATCTGCCTGGGTGGAGTTTGGAGTCTCTATCTCGAACCTGAAGCTGCTGAGCTTCTTTAGCCTGGTGAAGTGAAGGCTCAGGGGCGATGTGCACCTGCTTGAAGGGGATGTCAGCTGATGGAGCTTTTCTTGGTTGTGGGCACAGAAGGAAGCCCTCAGAAAGTGCAACTTAAAGGTTCAGACTGGAGGCCAAGACAAAACAATGTCACTCAAAGTGTAGAGCTGTGGTGCAAGAGGTGACCCAGAAGGAATCTGGAGATCCTTTGTGTGTCAAGGAACAGGCAGCAAGAGTGGAGAGGCCTGAGTGAAGGTGTGGAAATGTCAGGGGGAGAGCTGGCTGGGGAAGCCAGATGGATGTCAACAGCCTGAAGAGAAAGCTGCAGGCATGGGACAGTGAAGCACAGCCTGCAGGAGGGATGGCCAAGGGCTCTGGCAGGGCTGAAAGGCTCAACAGGGACAAGGTCTTGATCCTGTTCCTTCTGGCAGCAGCTTCTGCCACCATGGCTGCTGAGATGAAGTTTGAGTTGGAGGCTCTCAGGATCTGCCTTTCCAAGGCCTGAGGGTCAGGGCTTGGCCTTTCTCTTTCCTAAACCAAGGCCAGGGTTTGCTCAGCTGCACTTTGCCTTTGTCTGCCTTCAATCATGGCCTCCATGGAGCTTCTCTGACCACCCCTGGGAGGCTTTGTTGCTAATGGCCCTCAGTGAGGCCAATTAATACTTGAAGGAATTTTTGTTATGCTTCTGACTTCTTGAGCAGATTCCTTCAGGCTCCTCTCAGTGTGTGAGGCTCAGGCAATGATCCCCAAGTGCCCTAAGAGCTATTTGTGTCTCTTTAGTTTTCTTTAAGGTTTCAAAGTGCTCCTCACAAAGCTCCTTTATTATTTATTTCAGCCACCAAATGACAGAGTGGATAAGGACAAGGCTGACCCTGACTGACTGCAAGGGATCCTGAACTCAAATCTATTTCCATGGCTGTGCCTGGATGCAACCACAAAGCACACAAACACAGGGACAGAGCTGGCTGGGTCCAGTGCAAGATAGAAACCTTGACCCTGGTGACAGCAAAGGTGTCTGTCCAGAGACACAGAGAGGTGGAGAGGTGGCTGGCAGAGAGGCTGCCCTGGAGTTCAGTTTCCTTGTGCTGGAGCTCATGGCAAACACTCACAAAAGCTTTGGCATTCTTAGGGCACAAGAACTGAGCCTGGAGAAGTCTGACTTGGTGCTGGCCCTCGGTGCAGGTTGTGCCTGAGAGATGTCTGACTGGGGGAGATGCTGGACACAGCTGCTGTGATCCAGGAGAGTTCCAAGGCTCTGGCTTTAGGGTCACTGTTGTTACAGGTGGAGATCATTGACTTTCATCAGGTGTTTCTCTGAGCTGGAGAACCTTGGATGCTGAATCATCCTGGGATCTTTTGCCACTTGCACACACCTGAAGTTTTTGACTTTCAGAGTTTTCTCTCACCTCCCTGTTGGCTGTGATCCAAGCAGAGATGCACTGAGCTGGCAGGAGGTGACAAACCCCCAAGCCATAGGGAGAGCAGTGCAAGGCTGGGAGAGCGAGGGTGCAGCACACCAAGGACACCTCTCAGTGCTCCATTTCTCTCTGTTCTGATCCATACCTGGCTTACCCTGGGCTAGTTCATGGCCTAGGAAAGAGGGGAGAATGAATCACATCAGGTCTTGAGTAGGTTTCCAGTGACAGGGGGACTGTGGGCTCCCGCAATCTGCTCTGTGACTTGAGTGCATTTCTCTCAGCCAGAGAGTGGCTGTGTGGTTGCCTTCTGTCTCTGTGCCTCTCAACAGAGAGAGAATGTCTTCATCCAATCACAACGGGAAGGAAATTTGGTGGTTCCTTAGCCTCCAAAGTCTTCTTCAAAGTCATTCAGTGACACAAAGCACACAGGAAACACTGATGATGGGAAATGTCTGCAGCAATGTGACTTGCTTGGCCATCCTCCTAACTCTAACTGCAAACCAATGTTGAACAGCAAGCACAGAGCAGAGCAGGCAGGAAAATCACAGTGGCTGTGACACCAGGGGCAGTGTCCCAGCTGCTGCTGGACACCATCCAACCAGCACTTCCCACCAGCAGTGTTCTCCACTCCTCTTGATTACTTTTAGCACTCAATTGATTTCTTCAGCGTCAGGGTGGACTCTGGGCAGAGTCTTTTGTCCTGCTTCTCCTGGTTGTTGTAGCAGGCTGATGAAATCAGGGTGCTGGAGGAGTTGTTGCATTGCAGTGAAATTCTTTCCAGTGGGTGTAGGCTGTAGCTAACCATACAACATGTGAGCAAAGACACATCCTGGTGAGGAGTTATTGGTACAGAGAATTTCCAATCACAGCCAATGATTACAGAGACATCACACAGACAGAAACTGAGCTGATTGCTGTGGTGGTGTTCCAGAACTGTGACAAATACTGTGGTGCAGGCCCAGCTGGTTCCAGCACCATGAGCTGAGATACAAACTAACAGAGCAGTTGAGAGCAGGACCAGGGCTGCAAGGGGAGCCAAGGGGCCCAGACCTGCAGGGCCTGTGGCTCCTTCTTCAGGCAGAGGTGAATGTTACAACTCCCCTTTCCCACAGCCTATCCCAACTCAGCTCACTGTTGCATCTTGATTTGAACAGGGGCTCTTCCTCCCACTTGCCTTTCCCATCTGCTTCAGGGATGCAGCACTTGGTTCTTTTTCACAGTATCACAGCATCACAGTATAACTAAGGACCCAAGGATCATCAAGTCCAACCTGTTCCAACAGACCTCACAACTAGACCATGGCACCAAGTGCCACATCCAATCTCCCCTTGAACACCTCCAGGGACGGTGACTCCACCACCTCCCTGGGCAGCACATTCCAATGACAAACAACTCGCTCAGTGAAGAACTTTCTCCTCACCTTGAGTCTAAACCTCCTCTGGCACAGCTTGAGACTGTGTCCCCTTGTTCTGGTGCTGGTTGCCCGGGAGAAGAGACCAACCCCTTCCTGTCTACAACCACCTTTCAGGTAGTTGTAGAGGGCAATGAGGTCACCTCTGATCCTTCTCTTCTCCAGGCTAAACAATCCCAGCTCCCTATCCTTTCTCACATGGTTTGGTTGCACATCTCATCACCTCCAGGGCCTCACACAGACATGAAGGCCATCTCAACATTTCATTAACACTCCCTGTTTGGGTTCTTACAGATTGATTCTAGTGCAAATGAAGTCATTGATCAACATGGATCTACAGGCTGCAGCCCAGGCTCTGGTTGTCTCTCTGGGCTGCAAGTGCTCACTGCTGGCTCCTCATCCACCAGCATCCCCAAGGCCTTTTCTTCATGGCTGCTCTCAAGCCAGTCCTTGCCCAGCCTATATCAGGATCCATGTACATGGTCTCTGTGCAGTGTCCTGTGGGGTGCATGGGGATTGTTTTCAGGACTGTCCATGGAACCCCAAATACAAAACCCAGTTATGGGTTTGGTCATGGTGAAGTTACACCAACAACCTAATTTGGTTGGGCTGTTGTGTTAGAATCTTTCTGCTCTGGGTTGGTAAAATGGGTGTAGAAGATTCTCATTCCATGTGGTTCCATTCTCATTCCATGTGGTGAGTAGATCCATTGACTCCCTGAACCCAGTCTGCCTCTTCTCTTCTGCCATGGATTGCAGTTGAGCCACCTGAGAAGAGCTGCCCCAGCCCCAGGCAGGTTTGCTGTACCTTTCATTTCCATGGAAAATAAGAGAGAGCTTAGCCTGCCTTGTTCTGTGGGGTTTCAGCACTTCCAGTGGATCTCAGCAGCAGCTGGTCCCCAGGAGCTTGTGCTTGGGCCATGGTGAGTGTCCTTACTGCAAGGAGCGGGAAGAGAGGAGTGGGCAAGTGGTGTACATCGTACACGGAGTTGCCACTGGTGTCTGCCCAACTGATCCATGCAGTGAGGACAGAGTCTGCTCTCAGCACTGTGATATAGTCAATAAAAATGTTATTTTAATATTCAATAAGCAGAGTGATTAATAAAAATTTATCATTTTATTAATCATATAAAATCCTGCAAAAAATATGAAAGAAAACCTGTTTCCAGGTTGGGGATGTTCGGTGGTGGAACAGCTCCCTCACCAGCAGGAACAAGTTACAATTTAAACAGTATGTACAAAAATCCAGAAACAACAAACAGCACTTTAAACTGTAAAGAAAAGGAACCTCAGCAATGGAGCTGGCGATGGCCCACAAGGCGGGGGGACTCCAGAATTCCCTAGGGCAACAGACCCTCAATAGGTGCTTATAAAAGCAGATATTGTAATTCCTCACTGATCCTGATACCTTGTGGCACACGTGAGGATTTAAACAAAACCAAAATGGCCTCGGCCATGTGGAAGCTGCAGGAGCATAGTCTCGCTTTTTGTTGGTGTCTGCAGCTTATTGCTGAGGCAGGATTTACTCCCGAGGCTTTGTAGCTGAATGCCTTGTAGAAAAGAGGTTCTTCTGCTGCAATCCTTTCGCAGTGGCACTTGTCACCTCTCCCAATAAAATGAAACTGTGCCGGGGACTCAGCTCCTCTGGGGTTTCACCTCTTGGCCCAGCAAGACACGTCTGTCTGTTCCTGAGCTTTCCAATGCTGAGACAGTGAGGGGTCTTTGCTCTCCTCTCTGGGTAAACTGAAACACAGTTCGGCTTCCAAGCAAGGTTTGTGGCTCCTTCCAGAGCATGGACAACTGCAAGGCAAGGCTCAGGCTCTTTGGGCTGGTACTTACAGATTTCCCAAGACAATAGTGGCCAGTAGCAACACAGATCTAGGGATAAAATCCTGATAGTGCAACCTATAGAAAGCCTTCTTTCCAAACATGGCCAAAAGCATGCCCACCTGGCTCACTCGAGCTCTAAAACATGTTCAGGCAAGCCTGAAAAACCAGGCCTACTAGCTTCTGCCTCATTGTCTGGTTCAGAGCATTTTTGAGGCTTTTTGTTCATTCAGGACAGTCTGCTGCTACCTGTCACTACTTCAGCTTCTGCTTCTGCCTCTGCCTCTGCCTCTTCCTCACTATCAGAATTGCCTTTTTCTCCATTTAGAGACAGAGCAGTTACCTGCATGTCTCTCTTGACACAATGTTATTAACAGATCTATTGTTACCACCACACATAACAAATTCAGGCATAGTAATCAGACCACTCTAAGATTCAAATCCCTGAGATATCTCTCAGTTACAGGAACACTGAATTCAGGAAACTCAGAAGGAACACTCAGAGAAATATTCCTGTGTCCCCCATAACCTACAAATCCAAGGCGGTGATCACCAAACCCTCTCAACTTGTTTCTAAACCAAACAAATAGCTTACATACAATGGAGCTGCTGACCTGGTCAATCAGTGCAGAAACAAACCATTTATACAGCATCACACTTAAGACAGAATATAACAAATGCCACAAACCCCAGAATAGTTTCATTTTTGCTTCCTTAATCTGAGTACTAATTACTCAACCAATGGAGCAATGCTCCTCATTGGGTGCCACTTAAAGAATGTGATGGGTTGAAATTACCTCCCAACTAACTTGAGAGAATTATCCTCCCAAATAAAACTGCCAGACTAGCTCAGTGGAAGCAATGAAGCTATATTTATAAGCAAAACTTCAATCTAGAAGTATGAAATGCAACAAAGATGTACAAAATAGACAATATTTCCATGCATTTATAATTTATAAACAACACAAGAACTCCCCCAGACAAAACCAGGGGTTTACCTACAGCTTCCTCCTCTCTGCTCCCTTCCCCCTACCCTGTACAGGGGAAAAGAGAAAAAGGAAAAGCCAAGAGGAGCTTCTTAGTACTTAGCCACAAGAAGAATGCAGCCAAGGTCAGCAACAGCCAAGCAAAAGCACCAGCAAGGATCTGCAAGAGCAGAGAACAGAGAAAAAGAGAGAGAGTTAGTTTACACTAATAACTTTTAGTTATCAGACCACTGGGATTATTTAGACCTCATCATTATCTTTCTTTTGCATCCCATGGTAATTTATTTCCATTATACCACTTTCACTCAAGATCTGTGGAAAATTTCCTAGGCATCAGTCTTAAACTGCCACAGTGAGGCATAGCTGAGCCTTGGCAAGTCCATGCTGATGTTTCTGGGACAGATTCTCCTCTTTCAGGTGCACAGAAAAGCCACCCAAAAGGACTCCCAGGTAGTGGCTCTCATCACTCACCTAGCTGAGCTGGCATAGCCTGGGCTTTCCTGGGCTGCACTTCAGCCTCTCCCAAAGATGGGAGACATTAGTTTGTCCTCTCTCACCAGAGACCTCTGCCAATGCCAGGACCTTTCCAAAAGGATGTTCCAAAGAGATATTGATCTGCCCCTGGCACTTCCCTGCCACTCTTCTACCTCTTAGACCATCTGCTTAATTAAGCTTTCATGTACTGTCCTCTCCAGGACACAGTGACCATCTCTGGTGTCACCTTTCCAGGTGCAGACTGGACAAGAAAGGCCCTTTCCATTCTTCTCCAATTTGTTTCTGCACTTATTCTTTGTTCATTCAGCTTCCTCTCTCCTATGCTGCTTTGACCTGTAGGGAGGCAAAGCTGCAGTTGTCCCCTGGGCTACCTCTGTGTTTGTTTTTGCTCTCCATCTCTTGTATCTACTTGCCTAAAACTTTGCTTTTCAGGTCATGC
Source organism: Dryobates pubescens (assembly GCF_014839835.1). Lineage (NCBI taxonomy): Eukaryota > Metazoa > Chordata > Aves > Piciformes > Picidae > Dryobates > Dryobates pubescens. The sequence continues at coordinate 21,792 of NW_026530807.1, forward strand.
CTTGGAGAGAGGCAACCTCCTGGGAGACAGCTTGTGCTGAGCAGCTGGTTCCAGAGGGGTTTGATTACCAATGCAACTTTATCAGACTTTACTTTTATTTCCTTCTAAACAGGAACAATTCTCCTGTGGCTGTGTGCAGACAGAGGTCTACGGAGAGCAGGGGGAATTTGGTGCCATGGAGCTGTGACCTGCAGATGCAGAGAGCAGTGGAGAAGTGACGCAAGCCCCAGGTGGCCAGTGACAGGTATGGGGAAATTGTGGAGTGGGTGAGGAACAAAGTTGTTCATACAGTGTCAGCTCTTGAGGGAGAGTTTTTTGCCCTAGTCCAGGCCTCCTAAGGAGACTCTGTGGATCAAGATCACATGGAGAGTGCTGCTGCCAGCTCCCTTCTCTCAAATGCAGCTAATTAAAAACAGCCTTTAAAAACTACTCAGGGTTTTATGAGGCCCAGTGGGAACTCTTCCTCATTAACTGCACTCTGAAACAGCTTCAATGAGCTGTGAAAAAGCTCCAATGAGCTGGACAAGTCTTCAGTACCTGAAGGAAATCCCAGGCAGAGCCACAGCTCCTGAGGGACTTCTGTGTTCTAATGAGCCCCATGGAGTATTTGGGGCTGACTCCAGGTATCAGGGACTGAGAGAAGATTGAAGAAACTGCTCCAGAAGTCAGCAGCAAATGCCAAAGTAGCTTGAAGCACTGATTGGCCCCACTGAGGTTTGTTACTGACAAAGCCTCCCCAGGGGATCCTTAGAGTAGATAATTGGAGGCTGTGATTTATAGAGCAAAAAAAAAAGGTAAAATGCAGGAGTCTGTGATGCTGAAAAACCCTGGATTTGGTTTATGGAGCAGGAAGGCCAAGCCCTGAGCACAGTCCCTGGGGACAGTAGAGCCTGAAAGCCTCAAAAGAAAGGATCTTCTTCCAGGCCTGGGTGGCAGAGACAACAGCCAGAGCCCAGGGACCAAGACCTAGGTCCTGTTGGGCTTTAAGCCTTGCCAGAGCCCTTGGCCATGGTTTACCAGCAGACTTGTCCAGGGAGGTGGTTGAGTCCTCATCCCTGGAAGTGTTTAAGACCAGGCTGGATAAGGCTTTGGCCTGCCTGATCTAGTGTGAGGTGTTCCTGCCCATGCAGGGGAGTTGGAATTGGATGAGCCTTGTGGTCCCTTCCAACCCTGACTGGTACTATGATACTATGATATTTGGTAGGCTTAGGTAATGGCTGCCCTGGATGACCTTGAAGGTCTTTTCCAACCCCAACAGTTCTGTGATTCTATGTTTCTGTGTAGGAGAAGGATTGTTTTCAGATAACTTTAGAAGCCTATAGGGAAGGTTTGCCTTTGCTTGAAGATAAGGATCATATATCTATATTAAAAGAAAAACCAAAGAGAGAGAAAAAGAGGGATGCATATTTTGCATATTTTATAACTAAGGCTTTGGTGATACCAGCAAGAAATAGCTAACCCAAGGCAACATCTGGAAACATCAGTTTTGTAGCGCAGTACTGCAATCACCTCAACAAATAACAGCAGAAGAACCAAGAGGATGGGACAAAGAGCACTTCCCATGAAGCTGAAGATCAGCAGCGCTACCTAACACCAATGACAATGACTGCTATGATAATCTGAGATCAAAAGTATCAATTTGAAGAATGTACCAAACCCCATCTGAATTAGGACTGAATATCATGATTTCTTAATTCTTGTGTGATTAGGGAGTAAGTTCACATGGATTTATACAGTAACTCACCACTTTGTCCTAATTTTAAAGAGCTAAATTATAGCACAGAAGACATTTTCATTTTAGGTTATTAAAAAAAAAAAAAAAAAGGGGAAGTTACAGTATCACAGTATCATCAAAGTTGGAAGAGACCTCAAAGATCATCGAGTCCAACCTGTCACCACAGACCTCATGACTAGACCATGGCACCAAGTGCCACATCCAATCCCCTCTTGAACACCTCCAGGGATGGTGACTCCACCACCTCCCTGGGCAGCACATTCCAATGACGAATGACTCTCTCAGTGAAAAACTTCCTCCTCACCTCAAGCCTAACCTTCCCTTGGTGCAGATTGAGACTGTGTCCTCTTGTTCTGGTGCTGGTTGCTAGAGAGAGCTTTTGTTGTTGTTGTTGGTTTACTCTTTTTGATACTTTTGTTACCTTGTGTATTGCAATGCTTACAAGGCCTGCTTGATCGTTCTCTTAAGAGGATCCTTGTTGTACAACAGAAAGGGGGAAATGAAGGACTGAATTTAGGGAGCAGAACTTCAAGCACTACTCAGCTGATAGAAGGAAATGTTTTAGCTCTTGTGGGCCACAAACCCTGGGGACAAACTGCAGCTGTGTAGAGAGAAAAAGGCATTTATCTGATTACCAATGGCCATTGTGACTTGGGGAAGTTACACAAGGACCTGAAAATAGGAGCTGGTAAACATTGCAACAGAGTCTTTTGTCTTCTATCTGAACCTAAATAAGAGATGAGTGTTCATTTGTCTTTTGTCTGACACCTGTCTGAGCCTTGCCAAGGGATGTGTGTGCCCTGGCATTTCCTCGGCAGCCAATCACGAATCTGTACCTGTCGCAGGGACACATCTAATAACCAATCACGAGTTGCTTTTGATTATGTTAGCCTATATGAAGAAAAGACTTTGCACAATGAAGTAGACACTTTGCTTGCATCAAGCTTTGTCTCCATCTCTCAATCGCGGTATCTTGTGAGAGCCTTGCTCTCCTGGTGAAGGTGTTTTCCCTCTGGGAAACTGAGTTAGTCTGTTCTACTCCCCCTCCCTGTCCAACAAGCCTATAAACAGGAAGACACTGCAGCCATTTGCTCTCTTTTACTTCTGCCTTGCAGGGATGAAAGAGAGTTGCTGCTGGCTTCCTGGTTCTGTGTGGTCAGGCCTGGTCCTCCTCCTCCCTGCCATATCCATGCTTCTTCAAAGGACTTCAAAGGACTGGTTTTGTATATGTATTTTTTCCCCATCCATCCTTGTTCCTTACCCTTGTGAACCCTTCCTGTTATTGTTTTATGTATATATATAGTTTAAAAGAAAAATTTTACCTGTCTACATCAGACTGACTCCAAATTATTTCTCACTGGATTTGCTCCTTCCCTTTTTTCCTCTCTTTCAGGAAAGTCGAGTCGGGGGAGTGGGGAATGAAGTCTCAACCTTGCACCCCATCTGAGCTCTTAAATCCCAGTTAATGCTCAAACCACCACACTGGTGCAAAACCAGCACACTTCCCATGCAGGAAGAAAGCTGCCAGACACCAATGCCCTGTTCAAATGAAGGGAAATCTGTGGAATGCTTCTCTAAGACTATGTAGAGATAGGAGGAAGCAGGCCAGGGAGAGCCCAGGTTGTTCCTGCAGGTGTAAGCAGAACAGGAAAAACAACCAAGAGAGCAGGCAAAAGGCAACTGAGAGGAAGAGCCTCCCAAGCCCACTGCCAGGGGACACTGTCAGGTATGGCTGGGAGGAGCCAGGCAGAGATGAGTAGGAACTAGCATGGATGTGGAGTAGCTAACTGCACAGGAACTGTGTAAAACTTGTGTTCAGATGCAGAGGTTAGGAGGGGAAGCCTCTCCTGTGCCCAGCACTGTGCCCAGCACTGTACAGAAAGGATTAAAGAATACCTCCTGCACAGCCTTAGCTGCTGAGTGTTTCCAGTTCTCTGAATCGCTTCTTCCTGTTGTTTTTTTGGAGCACCTTGAGTTCCTCATTCCATCAGCTGGGCAGGAGATCTTCTCTTCACCTTTCACTACCTGTTCTGGAATCTCTTGGGTTTGTCACAGGCCATTGGTTTGGTCACCAGCTGTGTTGAGACTTTTCTCTTCACCTTCTAATCAACAGAGAGAGTTCAAGTGTGAAAACCGAGCACAGGTGAGAAAGAAAGGTTCTGGTACAGTTTGTTTGTCAGGAAATAAAGGTGGGTGAGAAAACCATCAAGGGTGTCCTTGGTGACCATCAAAGGTAATTTGAGGAGGGGGATTGGGAGACCCCAGACTGTTTGCTCAGGCACAGACACACAACTTTCTCAATGAACCATGTCCCGTGAAGATGTAATAGGGAGGAGGAATACTTGCATGAGGCAGGGGTGAGTTGGTCACAGCTTAGGTCCAAACAGCCACAAGAGCTCTTCCCTGGGGCTCCTGGGTTGTGGAGCCATCCCCAGTGTGCCCAGTGCTAAGAACACAGAGATGCTGCTGCTTGTGCTCAGTGGTGCCTAAGGAGTGATTTGATTGCAGCATCCTTCTTACCCCTCCCAGTCAAACTGGGCCTGGCTGATGATAAACTTAATCCCCTGGGCCCCTCCCAGGACAGACTAGACCCTGTTCCAGTACAAGCTGGATTCCCTGGCCCCATTCCAATACAGTCTGGACCCCACCCAGCACACACTTGATCTTTGTAACTCCTCCCAGCGCAGCCTGAGCCACCTGTCAGTATGACCTGGATCTCTTGAGCCTCACAGCACAGATGTGGTCTCGACCCAGTACCAGCAGCATCACCTCAGCATCTCCCAGTGCAGTCTGGGTCTCATCCCTGTGCCAAGTGCATCCCCTAGAATCTCTGATTCCATTCCAGTAGAGCCTAGGCCCCATTCCAGTGCACACAGGACACCTTGATGCTACCCCAGTTCACACTGGATTCTCCTCCCTACACAAACTGAATCTCTTTGAGCCCTCCTAGTACACACTGGGCTTTGTCCCAGCACAAAGTGAATCCCCAGGTACCCTCCCAGAACATAAACAGCCTCATTCCAGCACAAACTGGATCATCTTGCTCCACCCCAGGGGATGGGTCCCTTTCCAGCACAAAGTGCATTCCCTGGTTCCCTCCCAGTACCTACTGTGTCCCTCCACCTGTGAACTGGACACTCTGATGCCATCTCAGCACAGACTGGGCCACATCCCAGTACAAACTGCATACCCTGAGTCCCTCCCAGTACAAATCAGGCTCCATCCAAATACTAACTGGGGTCCCTGATCCCATCCCAGTATCGACTAGGCTCCATTCCACTACAAGCAGGGTGCCTTAAACACCTTCAAGTACAGCTTCGCCTTGTCCCAGTATAAAATGCTTCTCTTGATGCTACTCCAGTACAATTTCAGACCTGTTCCAGAATAAACTGCTTCCAATGGCATCACCAAGTACAGACAAGGGATTATCCCAGTGAAACCTGCATCTGCTGTTTTCCTCCCAGCACAGAAATGGTTTTGTCCTAGAGCAAAGTCAAAGCCTCAACACCCTCACAGTTCCAAATGCAGCACTCCCAGTGCAAATCAGTGAACAGGACTCCTTCCTAGTACAGATTGTGCCCACTCCCAGGAAAGGCTACACCACCTGAAGCCCTCCAACCATTCATCTGGGAATGTGGTCGTTTGAGGCTGTGCCTTTAAGGACAAACACTGCTGGAACACACTGGCTAACGTTTTCGGTACTAGAACCAAAACATTCTGATATTCTAAAGGAATTTCATTGGTTGGTAGACAGAAATGTAGCTTTAGATTGTGAAGCAGTTGGCATTTTTTTTTTCCTCAGTTCAGTTCGGTTCAGGAGTTGGGGGAGTTTGGTGTTTCAGCCTGTTCTCCCTGCCTGCTTCTCTGCGAACTGCTGGAGTTGGCCTTCAGATAAGCAAACACTAATCCTGCATGGGCTTTTGAAGCTTACTAACAACTCTTTTCCTTAGTAACTTGTCTTTCTCTCTCTCTAACCCCTTTTTGGGGAAAAAGGGATGTAGGGGGGGAGAGAGGGGGTTCCAAGGAGGGGATCCCTCCCCGAGGGAGGGATTTTTGTTGTGTTATTTCTCTTTGCTGTGTATTTCTGTGTATATATTGTAAATACCTGTATATATTGTGTTATATATATAACCTGCTTTCCATATATGCTTGTAAATATATAGCTTGCTCTTCGACTGAGTTAGCTGTGGTTTCTTACTCTGTGGAGGAGAGAGAGCTAAGCCCTCTCTCAACCTACCACAGGGAATCATCCCAGTACAACCTGTATCCCCTTATCCACTCCATGACAGACTGAACCCCATGCCAGAACAAACTGGTTCCCTGTTGGTTTGGAGCTGGAGGTTCAGGTGTGTTCCAGCCCCAGGCAGAAAGGCACCACAGGGTCTGGGAGGAACCATTCAAAATAAACTGGGATGGAGCAAACCCTGAAGAAGTGAAGAAGGCCAACTGCAGCTGGGCTGCCGCAGGAGGAGTGTGGCCACCCAGACACAGAAGTTGACCTCCCTGTGGACTCAGCACTGCTGTGGTCACATCTGGATGCTTGGTGTCTGGATGCAGCATTCTCCAGTACAGAAGAGCAGGGAGGAACTGGGGAGGAAGCAGAGGAGATCTGCCAGTATGGGGGTTGACATCTCTAGGGGGGGGTGAGGGACCTGGGCTGCTTCAACCTGCTGAATGGAGGCTCAGGGCACTGCCAGAGCAGTATGCACATGGCTGAAGGGTGGTTTCAGAGAGGATGGAGCTCTTCCGGGGAGTGGGAAGAGACTAAAAACTCCACAAAGTGCAGCTTGGAAGATTCAGAATGGAGATGAAGCCAAAGAAATGTCCCTCAAAGGGCAGAGCTGCTATGCATGAGGCCATCCAGAGGTGTCAGGAAATGACAGGGAGAGCTGAGACAATTCAGGGAAGGGAAGGAAATGGCAGGGGGAGAGCTGGCTGGGGAAGCAAGATTGGTGTCAGCAGACTGAAGGGAAAGAGCTGCAGGCATGGGACAGTGTAGGGCAGGCTGCAGTAGGGATGGCCAAGGGCTCTGGCAAGGCTGAGAGGCCCAACAGGACCAAGGTCTTTGTGCCCTTGGCTCTGGCAGTGGCTCCTGCTACCAAGGCCTGTGAGGAGAAACTTGGCTTTGAGGCTTTGAGGTTCTTGTATTCCAAGGGCAGTAGTCAGGGCTTGGCCTTTCTGCTTCACAGACTAAAGGCAAATTTTTCTCCCCTGCACTTTGCCTTTGTCTCCCTGCAATCCTGGCCTCTAACAAGCTGCTCTAACGAGTCCCTGGGGAGCCTTTGTCAGTAACAAGCCTCAGTGAGGCCGATCAGTGCTTCAAGGTACTTTGGAGTTTGCTTCTGCCTTGGACTTGCTGAGAGGCTTCTTGGCAGTACCTTGGCAGAGTCTCCTGGCAGTACCTAAGGATGATGTAATCAACCCCAAATACTCCATGGGGCTCATTAAATACTGCTGAACCTCTAATTATTGCCAAGGTTTCTGCAGCTAAATGGAGAGGTTATTATTACAGAAAGCATCTGATAGAAATGATTTCACAGGGTGAATCAGAGCCCTGAGCCACAGGTGAGGGACAGGATCTGCCTTGCCAGGGGCTGGGGGTCAAGGCATGGCCCTTTGGATCAATGAAACACCTCCAGGTTTCCTCAGCAGCAGAGCCACCTTGAGCTGCTCGTCCTGACCTGGCAGCACTGCCTCAGTTCTCTGCTCTCACCACAGCCTGGAGATGCTTCAGTGCCTCCTGTGATGCTTCCCTTTCATCCACTGTTTCCTTCTTCTCTAACTAGACCCTGGGGACCCTTTCCCAGTATGCTTCACTGGGACCCATTAAGAGTAGAAGAAACTTCAGAGTTTGAATCTGACTTTGATTTCTGGAGAGGTTTCATCAGCTTCTCAGTCTCTGAGGTTCATGTACTTGGCAACAAAGCCACCAGAGGGCTCCTTTGAAATACCTGGGCTGGTCCTGTTGTGCTGAGCCAGGCCAGGCTCCTGGGCTGGAAGGAGCTGCTGGCAAGCGGAAAGCACTGCAGACAGACAGATCTGGCCAGGAGCAGCTCATCTGCATAGCACAGCAGGGCTGAGGACACTGCCAGAGGATCTCAGGGAGATGAGGAATGCAGAGAGAGCTTCAAGTTATCCAGCACTGTGAGGGTGACTGAGGGCTTACTGGAGGAGAAGTCACTGCAGGCACTGACACAGGGAGGCTGTGGGTGCAGGACACTGCAGCTGTAGCTCCTGGAGGCATCTCCATCTCGGCACCTGAGGCTCAGCTGAAGGCTCCTGGAGTGTGCACACAGAAGGAGGACCAAACCCTTTCAATTCCATCCTGTGAGCAGCAGTGAGCAGAGCTGGGGGAGGAGAAGGCTTCACCCCCAGCCCTTCTGCCTTTCTCTCTTCCCTTCACTCTCTCTGCAGCACTGCAGGCCTGCTCCCTGTTTCTCCACCTCTCCTTGGGTGTGGTGTTTTTAGGCAATGCCTTTACAATTTAGTTACAGATTTTGAGCAGAAAAGTAGAAACAAAATAAATAGATCACTCTTGGGTGTGAAAAGGAAAAGAAAAGATTATTCTAAACAAATTCATTGGATAAATATCTGGAATCAGAGGAGCTCTACCATAACAATTCTCTCCTCATCTCAGCTGCTTTGCTTCACTCAGGAGAGATCACCTGCTTTGGCTGGCCTTGGCTAAGTCTAACCCACTTCTTTTGCTCTCTCTCCACTCCTTTCTCTCTTGGAACGGGGGGGTAGGGGATTAGGGGAAGAGAAGCAGCTTCCCTGGTCTCTGACCAGGGGGTTTCCTGTTGTTTGTTAATTGTAAATACCTGTCTGATATTGTCACTCCTGGATGTTCTGTACCTGTTCATTGCATTCCATTGTAGAGTGTAGCTCTTGCTTGTCAATACAGCTTCATTTGCTTCTAACTGAGCTGCTCTGGCAAAGCTAATGCTGGGGGAAATTTCAACCCACCACAATGGGACTCTTGTTCTCTGGGATTGGACTGTTGGTCACTTTCTGCTCTGGCACCAGAGGAATCTTCATGGCAATTCTGGGTCTCTGGTGCAATTGAAGCTGTGATGAACTCTGCCATGGGATGGTAGTGATGGGACTGTGCTGATCCATTCCTCATGCAGCTCAGGGACAAGGGTTACAATGAGGCTGAGAGAAGTGTGCCCTAACTTGTCACTGTGTTTTTCTCCTTGGACAGGTCTCCATGGCCAGAGGCAGCAGATGGCCAACAGCAGCTCCATCACCCACTTCCTCCTCCTGCCATTCATGGGCACAAGGCACCTGCAGCTCCTGCACTTCTGCCTCTTCCTGGCCATCTACCTGGCTGCCCTGCTGGCCAATGGCCTCATCATCAGCACCATAGCCTGGGACCACCACCTCCACACCCCCATGTACTTCTTCCTCCTCAACCTCGCCCTCCTTGACCTGGGTACCATCTCCACCACTGTCCCCAAGTTCATGGCCAATACCCTGAGGGACACCAGCGACATCTCCTATGCAGGATGTGTTGCTCAGGTCTTTCTCTTTGTCTTTTTCATGTCAGCAGAGTATTATCTCCTCACCACCATGTCCTACGATCGCTATGTTGCCATCTGCAGACCCCTGTACTATGAGACCCTCCTGGGCAGCAGAGTTTGTATCCAGCTGGCAGCAGCTGCCTGGGGCTCTGGGGTTCTCAATGCTGTGCTGTACACAGCCAATACATTTTCCTTGCCCCTCTGCCAGGGCAATGCTGTGGAACAGTTCTTCTGTGAAGTGCCCCAGATCCTCAAGCTCTCCTGCTCCACATCCTACCTCAGGGAAGTTTGTGTAATTGTCATTGGTGTCTCCTTAACATTTGTCTGTTTTGTGTTCATTGTGGTGTCCTATGTGCAGGTCTTTAGGGCAGTGCTGAGGATCCCCTCTCAGCAGGGGCGCCACAAAGCCTTTGCCACCTGCCTCCCTCACCTGGCTGTGGTCTCCCTGGTTACAAGCACTGGCTTCTTTGCCTACCTGAAGGCCTCCTCCATCTCCTCTCCATCCTGGGATTTGGTCATGTCAGTTCTGTACTCAGTGTTGCCTCCAGCAGTGAACCCTCTCATCTACAGCCTGAGGAACCAGGAGTTCAAGGATGCCCTGAGCAAACTGATCCCTGGATGCCTTCAGAAGCAATAAACTCTTTGTCTTCTCCTGCAGAGCAGTTCTTACTTCTCTGAGTGCAGGCCCAGCCTGGCTGCTTGAGTTCTGCCTGCTGCTGGTGCTGTTCCCCTTGTGAGAATGTTGTTCCCACACTAATCTCTTTCTTCAGACCATTTCTGGTTCAGTGTTGTCCTGTCTGCTGTGACCCAGAGGCTGCAGACATGAGGAGCTGTGCTCCCTGAGTGTTCAACACAATAAAGGATCCTGCAGGAAGCTGTTTCTGTGAATTCCTTCTTCCAAGGCTTCTGTGGAGCTGCAGGGCAGTGCCTGTGTGCAGAGGTGGAGGGGCAGAGTCCCAGCACAGCAGCAGTGCCAGGCAGCCCCAGAGCTTGGGCTGTCCTCAGCTACTCTTTCTTCCCTTCCACTCTCTCCTGCTGAGCCTCTGTGGTGGGGCAAGGCCTGAGTGCTCTGGCAGCTTGGGCACTGTGCCGCTGTGTGGCAGTTCTGGGACTGCAGACAGGGAGAGTCCAGGGCTGCTTGTGGGACAGAGCTGTGCTCCGGAGCAGCACTGCCATCAGAACAGGATGTCTCCTCATGCCTTCATCCCCCAACCCTCTCCCATTACAGACTGTATCTTCTGAGAGTTCAAACTGGACACCCTGACCCCCTTCCAGTATAGACTCAGTAGTCCAAACATGGTTCCCCTCCCAGTACAGATCTGGCCTCATCCCAGGACATGCTAGCTCATATTGTCTCCTTCCTCTACAGCCAGGGTCCCATCCCAGCACAGAATCTATCCCCTGGCTCCCTTCTCAGTACTGAATGCATCCATCCTGGTACAAAGTGCACACCCCCATGCCCTCCCAGTACAGTCTGGGCTCTGTCCTAGTCCAAACAGGACCCCTTTAATCCCTCCAAATGCACACTGGACCTTGTCTCAGGAAAACCTTAATCCCCTTATGCACACCTAGTACAGACAGGACCCTGTCACAGTCACAACTCTATACCCTAATCACACCAGAGTCCAGTCTGGGCCATCTCCCATTTCAAACTGGATCCCATTAACATCTTCAAGTTCAGCTCCAGCCCTGTCCCAGTAAAATCTGTTTCCACTCATATTTTTGTTAGCATTACAGACAGAGGGATGGAGACACCATCAGCAAGTGTGCAGATGGCGCCAAGCTGAGCGGTGCTGTTGAGGGACAGGATGGCATCCAGAGGGACCTGGACAGGCTGGAGGGGTAGTGTCCAGGTGACCTTCATGAGGTTCAACAAAAGCAAGAGCAGGGTCCTGCAGCTGGGTTGGAACAATCCTCACTATCAACACAGGATGGGGGAGGAGGTGATAGAAAGGAACCCTGTGGAATAGCACTTCAGGGTGCTGGTGGTGGAGAAGCTGGACAGGAGCAGGCAGTGTGAGCTTGCAGCACAGAAGGCCAATGGCAGCCTGGGTTGCAACCAAAGTAGCATGGCCAGAGATGGAGAGAGAGCATTCTGTCACTTTGCTCTGGTAAGGCCTTCCCTGAAGCCCTCAACACAGGAAGGATGTGGAGCTGATGGAGAAGGTCCAGCGGAGGGCCACAAAAATGATCAGGGGGTTGGAGCAACTCTGCTATGAGGACAGGCTGAGGAAACTGGGAGTGTGCAGCCTGGAGAAGATGAAGCTCTGGGAAGACCTAATAGCAACCTTCTAGTAACTGAACAGGGATACAAGAAGGATGGAGAGAGACTGTTTGCAGAGGCCTGCAGGGACAGAATGAGAAGCAATGGCATCAAACTAGAGAAAAGTAGATTCAGATTAGATGTGAGGAAGAACTCCTTCATTATGAGGGTGGTGGAACACTGGAACAGGTGGCCCAGGGAGGTGATTGAGGCCCCAGCCTACTCATAGTATATATTGGAGATATTCAAGGTGAGGCTCCCAGTTTGGACTTCCTGTGCTCTGACCCTCACCTGCATCCCCTCCCACCACTGACTGACCCTGCTTGGCACCTGGCACAGGGCAGGGGCTGGGAGCTGCCTAAGGAAGAGGAGCAGGAGGTGGCCTGTGGCTGAGAAGCTCATGGACACCAGGAGCAGATGAGTGGCAATGCCATGAGCAGCTCAGATGTGCCTCAGGATCTCCTGCACAGCAGCAGCCACAAGGCTGGGCAGCAGCGGGGAGGTCACTGCTGGCTCAGCAGCTGATAGGGCAGCACCAGGAAGAGGGCAGGAAGGGGACTGGGAGGTCACTTCTTGCAGCAGCAGCCGAGAGGGCAGCCCCTGACTCCTGCCTGGGCTCTGTGCTTTTGGCCTCCCAGCTGCCAGAGGCCCCAGCAGGCCAGTAGAAGGCATGCGGTGGGCAAGGGACTTGTGTGACTCCCTGTCCCTAAGTACCTGGTGGCCCCTGCAGGAAGAGCCTTGGAGCTAGGTTGTCACCTCCCTGCCACCTGAGGGCCTGAGGGAACAGCAGCAGGGACAGGGCTTGGCTGTGGCTGCTAGAGAAGCTGAGAGACAGCAGCAGGGACCTGCCTTGGAAGGCCCTGCAGAGGTTTCTTGTGCCTGCTCAGCTGCCAGGCCACAAGCAGGCTGAGGCCTTGGGCCAGCATTGGGACATCAGGGGTGGCTGAGAAGCTCCTAGGGCAGGAGGAGCCACATGGCCAGGAGGTGAGTGTGAGGTCACTGCTAACTCCAATCCCTTTGTGCCATTGGCCAGCAGCAGGCCCAGAACTGGGCTGGGGAGTATGCTATCCCTTGTGCCTGCCAAGCTGAGAGGCAGCAGCAGGGAAGTGCCTTGCATGCTGGTTTCGAGCTGGAGGTTCTGCTGTGTGCCCAGGCAGAAAGGCCTCTGGCAGGGACCATTCCCAATGGCCTGGGATGGAGCAGAGCCTGAGCAGAGTGCAGAAGGCCAAGCGCAGCTGGGCTGTGGGAGGAGGAGTGTGGCCACCCAGACACAGAGGTTGTCCTCCCCTGCACTCAGCACTGCTGTGACCACATCTGGATTCTTGGTGTCTGGCTTTGGGACTTCTGCTCTGAAGGAGTTTTGAAGAGACTGAGAAGCTTCAGAGGATATCTGCAAGGACTGGGGTGGAGAGCCTGAGGGATTGGGGCTTCTGTAACCTGGTGAAGTCATCCAAGCTCAGGGCACTACAGATGCAGTGTGCACCTGCTTGAAATCTGGGGATGCTGCAGCTTTTGGTGGTTGTGGGACAGGAAGACAACCTCCATAGAGTGAAAATTTTAGGGTTCAGAGTGGAGGTGTCCTGGTTTGAGGCCAGGCAGATCCTCTCTTGCTCCTGAGAGCGTACAGGAGGTGAGGACAAAGAAAAATCACCCAAAGGGGATCCTTGTGGTCCAAGAGGCCCTGGCTCTGTGTTTCAAGAAATGGCCATGGAGAGCAGAGACAGAGCAGGGAGGGCACAGAAATGCCATGCTGAGAGCTGCTAGGAAAGCAAGATGGGTGTCAAGAGCATGAAGGGAAAGAGCTGCAGGCAAGGGGCAGTGTAGCACCACCTGCAAGGCTGAAAGCTCAACAGGACTGAGGTCTTTCTCCTCCTGTCTATAGCAGTTGCCTCTGTCACTGAGGACAGGGAGATGAAACTTTAGCTTGAGCCTCTCTGCATCTGACTGCCCAGGCTCTGTGGTCAGGGCTTGGCCTTTCTGCTGCAGAAACCAAACCCAGTGTGGGGGACAGTGGAGGACAACCTGTGGTGGGGATGGCAATGGGCATTGGCAAGGCTGGAAGTCATCAGGAGAACCCAGGGCTTTGCCTTCTTGGCTGTGGCAATCATCTACCACCAAGGGCCGTGAGGAGACTTCCTAAGGCACCAGGGGGTCCTCAGTGCTTCTTTAAACACCCCCAGGAAGGCTGGGGACTGTCATCCCCTTGTCCTTCACTCAGCATCACAAACCCCACACCCCACAGCACCTGAGGAGCCCTGACCCATACATGAGGGACAGGATCTGCCTGCCCAGACACTGTGATCAGAGCTTGACCTTTCTGCTCCATAAACCAAACCCAGAGTTTGCTCTCCTGCACTTTGCCTTTGTCTGCTGCAGTCATGGCCTCCACTGAACTGCTCTAAGGAGCCCTTGGGAGGCTTTGTTGGCAATGAGCCTCAGTGGGGCCAATCAGTGCTTCAAGGTACTTTGTGTTGTCCTTCTGACTTCTGAAGAAGTTTCTTCAGGCTTCTCTCAGTACCTGAGGTTCCTGCAATGAGTCCCAAGTGCCCTAAGGAGATGTTTGTGTCTCTGCAATCTTCTTCAGGATTTCAAAGTGCACCTCACAAAGCTCAATTTTGTATGTCAAAGATAAAATATTTTACTCCATTTCAGTTTAGAGCAGAGATGATAATTCCCCAAGTGACACTGACCCAGGCTGTCTCAGCAGGACATCTGCACTTGCAGGGACATCTGTCTTTCAGTCTGACATTGAATGGACAACTTTGCTCCTAACCCTCCCCAGCCTCCCCATTGCTGTCACTGCCCACCTGGGGCTTACAAGGTGATTTAGCAGAATGTGTTCTAATCCAAGAGCCTCTGAATGGCAGAGTGGATAAGGGCAAGGCTGACCCTGACTGACTGCAAGGGATCCTGAATTCAAATCTATTTCTATGGCTGTGCCTGGAGAGAAGCACCAAGCACACAGACACAGGGACAGAGCTGGCTGGGTCCAGTGCAATATAGAAACCTTGACCCTGGTGTCAGCAAAGGTGTCTGTCCTAACACAGAGAGGTGGGGAGGAGGCTGGCAGAGAGGCTGACTGGAATTTGGTTTCCTTCTGCTGGAGTTCAAAGCAAACACTCACAAAGCTTTGGCATTCTTAGGGCACAAGAACTGAGGCTGGAGAAGTCTGACTTGGTGCTGGCCCTTGGTGCAGGTTGTGCCTGGAGAATGTGTGAGTGGGGGAGATGCTGGACACAGCTGCTGTGATCCAGCAGAGCTCCAGGGCTCTGGCTTTAGGCTCACTGTTTGTAGAGGTGGAGATCATTCACATTCATCAGCTGTTTCTCTGATCTGGATAACCTTCAATGCTGAATCATTCTGGGATCTTTTGCCACTTGCACAGACCCTGAAGGTTTTGACTTTCAGAGTTTTCTGTCACCTCCCTGTTGGCTGTGATCCAAGCACAGATGCACTGAGCTGGCAGGAGGTGACAAACCCCCAAGCCATAGGGAGAGCAGTGCAAGGCTGGAGAGCAAGGGTGCAGCACACCAAGGACAGCTCTCAGTGCTCTATTTCTCTCTGTCCTGAGCCATACCTGGCTTACCCTGGGCTAGCTCATGGCCTAGGCAAGAGGGGAGGGGGAATCACATCAGGTCTTGAGTAGGTTCCCAGTCACAGGGGTACTGTGCCACCTTATGTGGTAGCACATTATGCCCAGAATTATGCCCAGATATTGAAACCTGTCCCAGCATGTCGACAAGTTGCCCCTCTTTTCATAAGGGGAACAAAGGCCCAGGTGGCACAGACCCCTGCATACCCCCATGGCATGGGATGCTGGTGCTGATGCCAAGCATGGCATAATTCCAGCTTCACGCCTCCCATAGGCTGCAGCCGGTTGTTTACGAGAGTGCCCATTGGCCACATCCAGCCTCCAGAAACCTATCAGTATTACCCCAGCTTGTAGATACGTTGACCTCTTTCACTGTGTTCTCTCTCCTTGCTTGAGACTGAGCTCATGCCATAGCCTCTGCCATTGATGTCATTGCTATTAAGTCTCTCTCATATATGCAAGCAAACTAGCGGCCTTTGCACAACAATGAGAAGCCAGCAGCCATGCAGGCCTGTTGAGCCCTAGCCCTGAGAGTATCTCCTGAGGTGGGACCTTCGCTGAGCCTGAGAAGCTGCAGCATTGCATTGCCAGCCTCACCGGTCGGAAGAGCCCACTGTGCCTTCAAGAGGACTGGACCCCTGAGGGTAAGATCTGCCCAGTTGCCAGGGAAGGGACTTAGCTGAGTCCAGCAGTGCAAACATCTGCCTCAGCCTGAAGCAGCAGACTGACAAGATGCACAACCCTGTGTGTGTCAGCTCGGAGAGTAGGAGCAGTGTCAGCCTGATGCCTGTGTAACCCTGACATCACAGGAGAGGAGTCGCTACTTCTGCCGCTCTGTGCCCTGTGAACCTCAGGGAAACCCAGAGGACTGTGTGTGCCTGTGCTCCAAAGCTGGGACCGCTCTGAGAGGGTCCCGCTGCTCCTTCAAGCCAAGTAAAGGGGACACTGCTGCTCCACACAGCCACACTTCTTCCCCGGGGCCGTCCACACCAGCCCTGCCTGCCATCGCACCAGATCGGAAACCTCCGAGCCTGCCTACTGGGAACCGTCGCTTGCCCTGCCAGGCGGGCCGACTCTGTGAGGGTTGACCCCACTCCAATACCAGCCCTACCAGTCCTGCCAGGACAACCTCGCAGGTCTGCTCCCTGTCGTCTGGAGGGAACCACCTGAGTCCTGTGAAGGGAACCTGCCTATCAGCTAGCCTAGGCTACATCTCCTCCCTGCTGCCACGGAGCGAGGATTGCCACCTCTAGTTGCCATCCAGACCAGGTACGGATCAGTCCAATGACAGTAGTCTGCCAGAACCTAACCTCACTACAAACAAAGGACACAGTGTATCTTCCACCTGCTTTCCACTCACTAACATTCAGTTAAAGCACCTGCATCCAGCAGCATAATCTTTCCAGTCCAATCCTCAGATACACATTGTAATATCTCTGCCCAGAGTTAGCAGCTGCCAGCGTCCCACCGAGTCGCCATCTGGCTTAGTGAGGGATCTTTAAGAGACCATAATAGTGCAATAAATGACAGCAAGTGAAAAAAAAGGATTTTTTATTCCTCAGTGTTTCTCCACTGTCAGTGCTGTCAATATTGTAAATATTGTATTGATATTGTAAATATTGTAGCTGTTGAAAATGGAAAAGGCAGAGACTTTTCTTTTGCAACATGCTGCATCAAAAGGAGAGCATTGACAGTGGAGAAACACTGAGAAATAAAAACTGTTCTCTTAAAAATGCCTCACTAATCCTAATCCCTTTTTAAAATTTACTTAAATTGCCCTTTAACAAAGGATTCTCTTCTTTTGAAATTATATCTCTTCTGTAGCTGTGGTAGGAGAAAGAAAAACCTCAACTGTTCCAATTTTACTGCCAGTGTCACACCAATTTTCTTGCTTATGCACCAAAACCAGTACCACCCTCTCCCTGTCTTGGTTATGTGAACTGGAAGGGCTACCCCTTTGCATATGGTGTCATTAAAGACAATATCTGGTGTAATATAGAATAGAATAGAATAGAATAGAATAGAATAGAATAGAATAGAATAGAATAGAATAGACCAGGTTGGAAGAGATCTTCAAGATCATCGCATCCAACCTATCATCCAACACCACACAACCAACTAACCCATGGCACCAAGCACCCTATCAAGTCTCCTCCTAAATGCATCCAATGATGGTGACTCCATCACCTCCCTGGGCAGCCCATTCCGATGGCCAATCATTCTCTCTAAGAAGAATTTCTTCCTAACACCCAGTCTAAACCTCCCCTGG
This sequence comes from Dryobates pubescens, assembly GCF_014839835.1. NCBI lineage: Eukaryota > Metazoa > Chordata > Aves > Piciformes > Picidae > Dryobates > Dryobates pubescens. Next base: position 39,174 of record NW_026530807.1, read on the forward strand.
CACAGCTTGAGACTGTGTCCTCTTGTTCTGGTGCTGGTTGCCTGGGAGAAGAGACCAGCCTCTGCCTGTTTACAACCTCCCTTCAGGTAGTTGTAGAGAGCAATAAGGTCTCCCCTGAGATTCCTCTTCTCCAGGCTAAGCAACCCCAGCTCCCTCAGCCTCTCCTCGTAGGGCTTATGTTCCAAACCCCTCACCAACTTTGTTGCACTTCTCTGGACTTGTTCCAGCAAGTCAACCTCCTTCCTAACCTGAGGGGCCCAGAACTGGGTACAGTACTCAAGGTGTGGCCTCACCAGTGCAGTGTACAGGGGCACAATGACCTCCCTGCTCCTGTTGACCACACTGTTCCTGATACAGGCCAGGATGCCTGGGCACACTGCAGGCTCATGTTCAGCCTACCATCGCCCAGTACCCCCAGGTCCCTCTCTGCCTGGCCTCTCTCTAGCCACTCAGACCCCAGCCTGTAGCACTGCATGGGATTGCTGTGGCAAATGTGCAGATATATATTGGCTGTTAGGCATTGACTGATACCCCTGTGTCATCCTGGTTTAAAACATCCTTGCTGGATAGTAGTCTAAGACTGTGACTGGAATCTCAGGAATAATGTGATTTACTGTATTCGGATTGTCCCCTGGTACTCCGCTCTGGTGAGGCCACAGCTCAAGTGTTGTGTCCAGTTTTGGGCACCTCAATCCAAGAGAGATGTGGAGGTGCTGGAGCCAGTGAAGAGGAGGGCAGGGAAGCTGGGGAAGGGCCTGGAGAATAAATTCTGATGAAGGCTGAGGGAAGACCTCATGGCTCTCTACAGGTGCCTGAAAGGACATTGTGGAGAAATGTTGATGTTGGTATCTTCTCACAGGAAATTAGCAACAAAACAAGAGGAAACAGCCTCAAGCTGCAGCAGGGGAGGCTTGGACTGGAGAGTATGAAACATTTTTTGTCACTGGAAGAGTGGTCAGGGACTGGAATGTGCTGCCCAAGGAGGTGGTGGAGTCCCCAACCCTGGATGTATTTAAAGGTGGTTTGGATGTGGTGCTTGGAGATACAATTCATGGGTGACCCTTGTAGAGCAGGGTTCTGGGTTGGACTTGGTGATCCTCAGAGTCTTGCACAAACTGAATGTTTCTGTGAGTCTGAGACACTTCTACCAATTTCTAAGACTGTAAGTGATTCTATTTGTTGGTTTTAGCCAGTGGTTTATTGTCCCTATGCTGGTAGATGGCATCTTACATATGCCTCACTTGCTGAAACTTCATCTTCTGTTTAGTCTGCCAGGGTTGTTCTTGGAGGGGTTTGCACTTCAGAGGCTGTGTAGAATTAATTTGTCTTCTAAAACACGTTTGGGCATTCATCCCAGCTACTGAAGGGAAAGAGCTGCAGACATGGTACAGTGTAGGAGAGGCTGCAGTAGGGATGGCCAAGGGCTCTGGCAAGGCCGAGAGGCCCAACAGAACCAAGGCATTTGTGCCCTTGGCACTGGCAGTTGCCTCTGCCACCAAGGCCTGTGAGGAGAAACTTGGCTTTGAGGATTTCAGGCTCTACTATTGCAAGGGCAGTGGTCAGGGCTTGGCCTTTCTGCTTCCTAGAGCAAAGGCAAGTTTTTCTCCCCTGTAATTTGCCTTTGTCTCCCTGCAATCCTGGCCTCTAACAAGCTGCTCTAACGAGTCCCTGGGGAGCCTTTGGCAGTAACAAGCCTCAGTGAGGCCAATCAGTGCTTCAAGGTACTTTGGAGTTTGCTTCTGCCTTGGACTTCTGGAGAGGCTTCTTGGCAGTACCTTGGCAGAGTCTCCTGGCAGTACCTGAGGATGATGTAATCAGCCCCAAATACTCCATGGGGCTCATTAAATACTGCTGAACCTCTCATTATTGCCAAGGTTTCTGCAGCTAATTGGAGAGGTTTTTATTGCACAGAGCATCTGATTTTTAAAGGTACCTTTCATTCCTTTTCAGCAGGAGTTGTCTCTTTGCAAGCAAACCACAGCAAAACCTGACAAGATCCTACCCTGGTCACTGCTCACCCTCACTCCCCACTGCCCCCAACAGAGCCCTGAGCCACAGGTGAGGGACAGGATCTGCCTTGCCAGGGGCTGGGGCTCAGGGCTTGGCCCTTTGGATCAATGAAACTCCTCCAGGTTTGCTCAGCAGCAGAGCCACCTTTAGCTGCTTGTCCTGACCTGTCAGCACTGCCTCAGGTCCCTGCTCTCACCAAAGCCTGGAGATGCTTCAGTGCCTCCAGTGATGCTTCCCTTGCATCCACTGTCTCCTTCTGCTCTAACCAGACCCTGGGGGCACTTTCCCAGTATGCTTCAATGGGATCCATTAAGAGTAGAAGAAACTTCAGAGTTTGAATCTGACTTTGACTTCTGGAGCGGTTTCATCAGCTTCCTCTCTGTCCCCAAGGTTTATAGGACAAGAAAAGCCAACAGAGGAGTTATTAAAACACCTTGGGCTGGTCTTCAGATGCCCTACTGGGCTGGACTCCTGGGCTGGAAGGTTGCTGCTGGCAAGCAGACAGCACTGCAGAGAGACAGCTCTGGCCAGGAGCAGCTCCTCTGCACAGCACAGCAGGGCTGAGGACACTGCCGGAAGATCTCAGGGAGATGAGGAAGGCAGAGAGAGCTTCAAGGTGGCCAGGACTGGGAGGGTGACTGAGAGCTCACTGGAAGAGAAGTCACTGCAGTCACTGACACAGTGAGGCTGTGGGTGCAGGTCACTGCAGCTGTAGCTCCTGGAGGCATCTCCATCTCGGCAGCTGATGCTCAGCTGAAGGCTCCTGGAGTGTGCACAAAGAAGGAGGACAAAAGTTCTTCAGTTCCATCCTGTGAGCAGCAGTGAGCAGAGCTGGGGAAGGAGAAGGCTTCACCCCCAGCCCCTCTGCCTTTCTCTCTTCCCTTCACTGTCTCTGCATCACTGCAGGCCTGCTCCCTGTTTCTCCACCTCTCCATGGGACTCTCATTCCCTGGGATTGGGCTGTTGGTCACTTTCTGCTCTGACTCCAGAGGAATCTTCATGGAAATTCTGCATCCCTGCTGTGTTTGAAGCTGTGATGAACTCTGCCATGGGTTGGTAGTGATGGGGCTCAGCTGATCCATTCCTCATGCAGTTCAGGGACAGGGGTTACAATAAGGCTGAGAGAAGTGTGCCCTAACTTGTCACTGCCTTTCCCTCCTTGGACAGGTCTCCATGGCCAGAGGCAGCAGATGGCCAACAGCAGCTCCATCACCCACTTCCTCCTCCTGCCATTCCCAGGCACAAGGCAGCTGCAGCTCCTGCACTTCTGCCTCTTCCTGGCCATCTACCTGGCTGCCCTGCTGGGCAATGGCCTCATCATCACCACCATAGCCTGGGACCACCACCTCCACTCCCCCATGTACTTCTTCCTCCTCAACCTCTCCTTCCTTGACCTGGGTGCCATCTCCACCACTGTCCCCAAATCCATGGACAATTCCCTATGGGACACCAGGGATATCTCCTATGCAGAATGTGTTGCTCAGGTCTTTCTGTTTACCTTTTTCATGGCAGCAGAGTATTTTCTCCTCACCACCATGTCCTACGATCGCTATGTTGCCATCTGCAGACCCCTGCACTATGAGACCCTCCTGGGCAGCAGAGTTTGTCTCCACCTGGCAGCAGCTGCCTGGGCCTGTGGGGTTCTCTATGCCCTGCTGTACACAGCCAATACATTTTCCCTGACCCTCTGCCAGGGCAATGCTGTGGACCAGTTCTTCTGTGAAGTCCCCCAGATCCTCAAGCTCTCCTGCTCCACATCCTACCTCAAGGAGATTTGGGTAAATGTCATTGCTTTCTCCTTATCATCTGTCTGTTTTGTGTTCGTTGTGGTGTCCTATGTGCAGATCTTCAGGGCAGTGCTGAGGATCCCCTCTCAGCAGGGACGCCACAAAGCCTTTGCCACCTGCCTCCCTCACCTGGCTGTGGTCTCCCTGTTTTTCAGCACTGGCATCTTTGCCTACCTGAAGCCCTCCTCCATCTCTTCCCCATCCCTGGACCTGGTGGTGTCAGTTCTGTACTCAGTGGTGCCTCCAGCAGTGAACCCTCTCATCTACAGCCTGAGGAACCAGGAGCTCAGGGCTGTCCTGAGCAAACTGATCCCTGGATGCTCTCAGAAGCAATAAACTCTTTGTCTTCTCCTGCAGAGCAGTTCTGATGTATCTCAGTGCAGGCCCAGCCTGGCTGCTGGAGTTCTGCCTGCTGCTGGTGCTGTTCCCCTTGTGAGAATGTTGTTCCCACACAAATGTCTTTCTTCAGACCATTTCTGGTTCAGTGTTGTCCTGTCTGCTGTGACCCAGAGGCTGCAGACATAAGGAGCTGTGCACCCTGGGTGTTCAACACAATAAAGGACCCTGCAGGGAGTTGTTTCTCTGAGCTCCTTCTTCCAAGGCTTCTGTGGAGCTGCAGGGCAGTGCCTGTGTGCAGAGGTGGAGGGGCCAGAGTCCCAGCACAGCAGCAGTGCCACGCAGCCCCAGAGCTTGGACTGTCCTCAGCTGCTCTTTCTTCCCTTCCACCCTCTCCTGCTCAGCCTCCGTGCTGGGGCAAGGCCTGAGTGCTCTGGCAGCTTGGGCACTGTGCTGCTGTGTGACAGTGTTGGGACTGCAGGCAGGGACAGGCCAGGGCTTCTTGTGGAACAGAGCTGTTTTCCAGAGCAGCACTGCCATTAGAACAGGAGGTCTCCTCATGCCTTCATACCCCATCCCCCTCCCATTGAAGACTGCACCTATTGAGAGCCCAATGTTTTTCTCCAGGCCATTTCTGATTCAGCACTGCTCTGTCTGGTGTCACCCAGAAATTGCAGACCTGAGGAGCACTCTTCCCTGTGTTTTCAACACAATCAAGGACCCTTCAAGGTTTCTTTCTCTGAGCTCCTTCCTGACAGCTTTCTCTGAATCTGCAGGGCAGTTCCTGTGTGCAGAGGTAAAGAGGCAGAGTCCCAATAGAGGTTCAGACAATGGTCTGAAACTGATGAGGTTCAGGCTACACAAAGAAAGTTTTCCAACAGGAGGATAATCAACCCCTGGAAGCTGTTTTCCAGAGGGTGTGCAGGAGCTCTGCCCCCACATGTTTGCCTCAAACACTGAGGAATCTGCTGTGATGCTGGTTAGAGCTGGAGGTTGGTTGAGACACCTCCTGAAGTCCCTTCCAGCCTGACTGCTGCTGTCCTCCCTTGCACTTCTAATTAGGGAAAGCTCTTGGCCTCTCCCTGATCACAGCACTCATTCACACCAAGTGCAGAGCTTCCTCAAAGGATATCCCTGCCAGCACTGACCACATCCTTTGCTTCACTCAAGATCTTCTCTGTTACTGTTATAATGCACTCCACAAAGAACCTCTGACCCTCCTAGCCTTGCACTTCTGGGGTTGTACCTTCTGATGGTATTGCTGAGGTTCCTGTGGTATTTACCCCCTTGGGTGGCAACTCCATGGAACAGTTTTCATTCCATGCCTGTAGTGTCCTGCACTCCCCCACACTGTTAACTTGTTTGAGGCACTGGCCCTCTAACCTTAAATGCTGTCATGCTGGGATGCCAGTCCACAGGGACCTCCACACATGAGTGGATTTGGCCATCAAAGGCCTCCTGAAGTTTGACAAGGCCAAGGCAGGCAAGGTCTGCACTGGGCCAGAACAATCTCATGCCTCTGGACAGGCTGTGACCAGCTGGGCAGTGTCCCTGGGAGGGGGGCATGGGAGTCATGATGGAAACCACATCAGATGGTGAGGTTCCAACTTCTAAAAGAGGGTGGAGAACCTGGAGAAGTGCAGACAAATTCTCTCATGAAGGGCTTAGGACCCACAGCACAGGAGCTGTGTGGCAAGCTGGAGGCAGCTGGGACACTCTGGCCTGATGAAGGGCAGGCACAGGGCAGTCTAAAGGCAGACAGCACCTGCATGGAGAGGTGGTGGAGCCAGGCTCTTCTGCAGTGGCAGATAGCCTGGCAGAGACAACAGCAACAAGGTGCTTCCTCCCAGGAGCTTTGCCCTGGGCCTTAAGCAAGTTGGTGTCTGCTCAGTTTTGTCTGTTTTGTGTTCATGATGGTGTCCTATGTGCAGATCTTCAGGGCAGTTCTGAGGATCCCCTCTCAGCAGGGGTGTCACAAAGCCTTTGCCACCTGCCTCCCTGTGACAGGTTTAGGCTATGCCTTTCAGAAGAGACAGTTACTGAACACTCTGGCTGAATGTTGGGTGTAAAAAGGAAAGCCAAGATAATTCTAACCGAATTTCATTGGTAGATCAGTTGAATGTAACTTTAAGGTTTTGCTCTGTGCAGTCAGTCTGAGTCTGTTTCAGTCTCGGTCTGGACAGCTGTTTTTCTTTCTTCTGTGCTTGGTGCTGACCTTGGATTAATGAGATAAGAAACTAATTCTTTTCTTCCCTTAGCATATGCTTGGAACTAACAGAATTTCCCTTAATAATTACTTTTCTCTCTAACCCTTTTTGGGAAAAAAGGGAGGAAGGGGGACAGGGGTTTTGGGGGGGGACCCTCCTCTATCGGGGCTGGGGCAGTGTTTCTGTGTTACGTTCTTTCCTGTATATTTTTGTACATACTGTAAATACTGTATGCTCTGTATATGGTCATTGCAGTTCATTCTGCTTGTAAATAAAGCCCTTCCATTTTGCTTCTCTGACTGAGTTAGCTGAGTTAGCTTTTTTTTGAGACGGGGGGAGAACTGAACTTTTCTCACTCCATACATACCTAAATTCCACCACCTCCTTTTTTTTGTTGTTATTGGTTTTAACCTAAGATGAGAATGCATGTTGGGTTAAAATTAATTTTGACTTTCCCTTTAACTGATTAAAATTATGGCAAGCTGCTGAGGTGACACAGAAACCCGTATGAACATTTCCTCCAATCAGACAACAATCAGACAATCATAGTATTCAGTCCCAGTTCAGATGGGGGTTTTTTGTACATTCTTCTGATTGATGCTTTTGGTCTCAGATTATCTTAACAGTCACTGTGATCGATGTTCGACTGCATGGGCAATGCTGTTCCTTCAGATTCTTGATTCTTCTGCTGTTGTTTATTGCGATGATTGCAGCTGACAAGCAGTTAGTTATCTCTTGCTGGTATCACTAAAACCCTTAGCTATAAAATATACTCCTTTTTTTGGTTATTTTTTCTTGATATATTTTAAAACTAATTTTTAACAATTTTATTATTTTTATTTTAATTCTTTATTTAAATTATTTTATTTTTAAATAATTTATCTAATTTTTAAAAAAATTTCATTTTTAATACAAATTTTTAATTTATTTTTTATGTTAACTTTTAAAAAAGTTAATTTTGATTATTTAAAAAAATTTAATCTAATTTTAATTTTATTTTTTCATTATTTTTACATTTTAAAAAATAAATTTTATATCATTTCTATTTTAATTTTTTTAAAATGTATTTTTAATTAAAATTTTAAAATTTATTTTAATTATTTTTTAAATTTAATTTATTGTTATTTTTATGATTTTTCATTATTTTTATTTTTAAAAGTTTAACCTAATTTTTAAATAAAAAAAAATTTTAGTTTTTCATTAATTTTAATTGTTTTTATTTTATTGTTAATTTTTTTCTTTTTATCTTTTTAACCTCTATTTTTCATGTTAATATTTTTGTTAACATTTTTTTGTTTTAATCTAGTAATCCCAATCTTATTTTTTGCTAATAATCCTTATGGGTTTTGTTACTAGTTATTTTTGGTAGTAATCCTTATGTTTTGGGGTTTGTTTTTAAATTGTTGTTGGTTTTTATTATTATTTTGTTGAGTTGTTTATATTTTAATTTTTTATTTTCTTTGTTTAACTTATTATTATTAGCTATTATTTTGTTATTTTGTACTTTATTTTTTATATCTAAATTTTAAAATTTTGTTATTTTTTGTTGTATTTTTTGTATCTGAGTTGTAATTTTTTGTTTTGTTATGTACATTTTTTAATTTTTGTGTGTGAGGTTTTTTACTTTTTTGTATTTTTTGTATTTTCTATTTTTGTCTAGTCAATGTCTAAGAAAGAAATAGAAAGATCTTACATTAGCTAAGGAATACTTTTTAAAATGAATTCCTATTTGCTACAAACTTTAACTATATTACCTGGAGCTCCTTTGCAATGCCGAGGCACACAACTAAGAAGGTTCGAACCAAAAGAAAATCTTACAAGGTGAACTCATTACTAAGTACTTACACCTTACTGCAATTACTAGGTACTAAGTACCTGTAAATACCAAATGCTTACTATTCATTATGCTTACTAGGAAAACTTAGCAAAACTCTTAAGGACATTACAATCAGAAGTGACGAAATTAGCACTGTAGCTTTAAATCAGAACAGAGCTTTGGTAGACTAGTGTCTTACCAGAAAAGGGAGGGGCAGGCGGGGGAGCAAGTGGTGGGGAGTGGTAGTTAGCGAGGTGTGCCCTAATTCCAATTTTTTCTGCTCTAGGGTCTTAACAACTTGCAGCCTATCTTGTCTTGAGTGACCACTGTTCTACCCATACTGGAATTTGAGGGTTTAATTTGAGGGTGGGTTGCTGACTAGTAGCTGCTACAGAAAAGGAACAGAAACGAGTTTCGCTCCTAGCTAACTTAAGGCATCTCAGCCCAATAGAGGAACTGGAAGGGTTAACAGGGACGGTCTCACAGTAATTGATTTGCCATCTTTAAAACTAATTGCACTGGCTCTTTGCTGACCCAGGTTGTTTCAATACCTTTTAAACCCATGACTCCAGAATTTGCCATCAGCAATGGCCACTGACCATTCCATTTGTGGTGAGGTATAATAGTGACATCGTCTCCAGTATCCACAATCATTGAAAGTTGTATAGTTTGTCCACAAGAGTGTCTGATAGTTACAATCTGTTCTAGTTTTCCCTTTTGGATTTCTAGGGCCAATGAGATATTAGGCATATCGGTGGATCCAAAGCCTTGTCGTCAAATCCTGTTAGAAGCCTTAGGCACTCGGGACTCAAATGGTATTAGCTGAGCAATTTCTGTCCCAACAGGAGTGCTAACAGGAGGGGTAATGGTATAGAGCATAATTTTCATAGCCCAGTCATAATCAGAATCTATTGAACCAGGAATTATAAGGATGCCCTGTCTAGAAGTAGACGATTTGCCAGTTAACAGAGCACAGGGTCTGTGACCCAGAGGACCGTGCTGATTGGACTCAACAACAGCATTTTGTGGACTCAAGAATGACATCCACTGCTGTTGCCAGGTCCACTCTATGCTGCCAGAGGTGGCTGCGATGGGTGGGGCTGTCCAAGCACCCTGGTTTGGTGTCGTCGCGTGGGATGTACTCACACTGCAGGAGCAGCTTCCCTGCCTATGACAACCTGGAGTAAAATGATTAGGTCTGTGACAGTGAGCACAGCACTTTCGAGTCTGTCCAGCAGTCAGGCAGTTTGATTTAAGGTATCTAGGTTTCCAGAAATATGATGATTTCCACCCAGGTTGTTTCCCTTGTGCAGTGGTCATACTGGTGGTTTCACGACTGCTTCTATGGCTGTGGCTAGATATGTTGCTGTTTGTCGATGCTTCATTCGTTCTGCTGTGTCCAGCAGTCGTGAGGTAGTGGCACCTGTTGGTAAAATGCTGAGAACCTGTTCAGTTTTGTTGTTAGCATTGTCAAATGCCAGAACATCCAGCATTTTTCCCATCATATCATGAGTCAAATCTGGACTAGTATTGAATGCCGTACGTAAGGTATCGACAAAGGGACCAAATGGCCGTTAGACCCTGATGAGTAGTGAGAAGCGCAGGATCAGATTTATCATCCTGGATTCTCGACCACGCTTTGATCGCTAAATCCTGACTTAATTGTAAAACCTCATCAGGAAATTGTATTTGCTGATCTGATCAAGCAAAGGTTCTGCTCCAACGAGTTGGTCAGCAGTGGCACCGTGTAAAAGGGTCTGCTGACTGCCGAGGCATGGCTTCTGCAGCATTGCAAGTGATTTGCAATTTATCAAGAAGTTGCAAGGTCTGATGTGGTGTTATTTTCAACCCTCTGCTTTCTAACATGGGTTGAAGCTCAGAGAGTATTGTCTTAGGATCTAACTTTTTTCCTGCAATTAGAATATCATCCATATAATGATAGATGCAGAAGTCACAATGAGTCTGTCTAAATGGGGACAAAGCCCAAGCCACATACATTTGGCACAGGGTGGGAGAATTCTGCATGCCTCGAGGCAAGGTTACCCATTGACATCATTGGGTGGGGTCTGCCTTATTAATTGATGGCCCAGTAATCTGAATCATCCGGATGTCTTTCACGATACCTCTCCACTGACGCAGCACCGGATCGGTTCCCCGTCCTCCCACCTCCCGATCCCTTACACTATTGTCCCTTCAGAATTTGATTGTATTCCCTGTTGCAGTGATAGCATCTGCTGATAATGTCCAGGATTTAAGAGGCAGGGAGGGAAGCAGAGCCGGAGCTGCTGGGGCCAGCTGGGACCTCTGGGGCCGCTGCCATGGCTGCTGCCAGGGCTGCCCCCAGGGACACTGCCACCAGGGCCACTGCCATGGGGATGGCCGCCGGGGCCACCAGGTTGGGGACCTCCGATTCGTGTAGAAGGAGGAATAGTGGGTAACTGAAATTACAGTATCACAGTATCACAGTATAACTAAGGTTGGAAGAGACCCCAAGGATCATCAAGTCCAACCTGTTCCAACAGACCTCACAACTAGACCATGGCACCAAGTGCCACATCCAATCTCCCCTTGAACACCTCCAGGGACGGCGACTCCACCACCTCCCTGGGCAGCCCATTCCAATGACGAGGATGCTGACGGAGTGGCAGAGAATGTGTATGGAGAGGGGTGGGGGGGAGGTGGAGGGTGGAGGGTTCGGAGCCTTCCAAATCTCCCTTTTTGATCTCGGTTAGAACCAACGCCGCAGCAGCTGAATCGAGAGTAGACTGCTCTGCTTTTATAGATTGCAGTGTATGTGACAATGTGCCACAGGGTGCTATAGGGAAAAGCTCCTTTTGAGCCTTTAGACACCTCATCCCACAACCAGGCCCCAATTTTGTCCCAGGCTGCAGAAGTAAAAGCTTCTTTTACTGTGGGGATAAGACCTTGATCCCGGGCCCAGGCTAAGAGCCCTTTTAAAATCCCAGAATCATAAGTAATACCTCTCATGAAGAGGATACTTTGGAGGACTTTTAACACAGCCTCTTCTTCTCTACTGAGTTGTACCCCCATTTCCTCCCTGTCTGCTCACCAGATCCTGGTGAGTCTCTCTTCCTTCTCTGAACACACGCTGCTTATTTCTCCACCACCGGGGCAGTGCTGATCCGACTGGCTTTCCACCCCTCTTGGAGCGTACCTCTTATGCTGGGTTGAGCAGCATCGTAGTCCAAGGTTCCCATCCATGAGTTTGGGTGCCAGTTGTTGAGTACAGAATCAATGTGGACGACCAATGTGATCTAAGTATTGTTCAGATTAATTAAGGAACCTCTACAGCTCACAGAGCATAGTTGGCATAAGTTCATTGGCTCTCCACAACTGTCCACATGTCCTACTGTTATACACCATTGGTTAAGCTAATATCACATGAGGTTGTTGATCAATATATGCATACTCTTATTCCAAGATAACTCTCTGTGTTTATAGCTACCAGTGCCCTGCTTTAGTTACATGCTGCAGGCACAGCACTGTTTTGCTACACTGCTAGCTACTTCTGAGCTTATGCTGGGCATGGCCTGCCACCATGTCAGGCTCTAAGCTTGTACTGCCAGATTGCTCACACTGCTTATTGCTACCATTGCCACAGTTTCTGGGACAGGTCTTGGACTATACTGGGATGGGATTGGGAGACCAGTTTGTACCTGGACAGGGCCCAGTCTGTACTGGGTTGGAATCAGAATACACAGTTAACATGTGGAAGTATGCAGTAGATACAGGGAAGGCATCAGGGAATCTACATTGTATTGGGATGGGACCCAGAGTATAGAGGGATGGAGCAAGATGATGCAGTTTGTGCTAGGATGAGGCCATGTCTGCTCTGGGAGGGGACCAGAGGATTCGGCTTGTTTTGGAATAAGGTCCAGTCTGTACTGGGAGAGCTCAGAGAGGTTCCATTTGTAGCTGGAGGGGGCCCCAGTCTGAACTGGGATGGCATCAGGGGATAAGTTTGCAGGTGTTATAGATGACTCCAGGTAAAGGTTTCTGGTAACAATTTTATTGCAATAAAAGAGCATTAAAAGGCAATAAAAGCCAATAAAAGCAAGCAAAGCAGTGCGCTGGGCTTGCGAGGGTACCCCCACAGCACTTTTACAATAGCTTTGTTTCTCTTATATAGCTACATCATCTACATAAAGGAACTTATGCAAATTAGAAGGCAGGTATATGATAATGAGTTCTCAGAATAGGTGGGCAAATCCCTGCTCATGAGCTCTCTGCGTGGTAAGGGTCTTCCCGAGGCTCAGTTGTCCAGGCTTCTTATCTAACGAAAACAAAGTCCCAGTTCTGGTGTTTATCTTAATACAACTTCTCCTTAGCCTTGGTGTCTCCAATTAGCCAAACACACAGTCTCTGTTCAAGTCTGTAAAATATGCAGCTTTCCCTTCATCTTCAAAACTTGCAAACTTCTGAGGCTTAATATTGGTGCACTCTGAATTTTATACTTTTAACACCAATCACTAGCATATTCATCACACAGGGATGGGCCCTGGTCTGTGCTGGGATGGAATCAGGGTTTCAGGAGATGCACTTGTACTGGGATGAGACTCAGACTGTGCTGGGAGATGGCAATGGGATCCCATTTGGACCAGGATCAGGCCACAGCTGCACTGGGATCAGGATATCCACTTTGTGCTGTGCTGGGTGCAGCTGGGGCTGGGAAGGGGTCCAAGGGATGAACTTTGTCCTGGCACAGGAAACTGTATGGGAGATGGCAAAGAGATGCAGTTTGTCCTGGGATAAGACCGCGACTGAGCTGGGAGGGGTTGAGGAGATGCAGTTTGTACTGAGATGTGCCCAGGACTGTACAGGGATGTGTTAAATTGTTCCCAATTGTGCTATGTGGGGACCAGACCATACTGGAATGTGCCCAGGGAATCTACTTTGTACTGAAAAGGGTCCAAGATGTACTGGGAGGGCAGAAGAGGATCCAGTTATTATTGAGACAAGGCCTAATGTGTACCTAGAGGGATGAAAGGGACCCTGTTGGACTGAGCCAGGGACCAGACAGCACTGGGAGGGCATGACGGTGTGCGGTTTGTACTGGAATGGATGCATTCAGTACTGGGAAGGGAGACAGGGGATACATTCTGTGCTGGGATGAGACCCAGGCTGAAGTGCTAAAGGAAAGTATGATCCAGTTTGTATTAGGATGAAGCCACATCTGTACTGGGAGAGGTTAAAGGAAACATGTTTGGACTGAGTCTAAACTAGAAGGGGGTCAGGGTATCCAGCATGGAAGGAACTCAGAGAAACAACTCCCGGCAAGGTCCTTTATTGTGTTGAACACCCAGGGAGCACAGCTCCTCATGTCTGCAGCCTCTGGGTCACAGCAGACAGGGCAACACTGAACCAGAAATTCTCTGAAGAGAGATATTTGTGTAGGAACAACATTCTCACAAGGGCAACAGCACCAGCAGCAGACAGAACTCCAGCAGCCAGGCTGGGCCTGCACTGAGGGACATCAGAACTACTCTGCAGGAGAAAACAAAGAGGTTATTGCTTCTGACAGCATCCAGGGATCAGTTGGCTCAGGGCAGCCTTGAGCTCCTGGTTCCTCAGACTGTAGATGAGAGGGTTCACTGCTGGAGGCACCACTGAGTACAGAACAGACACCACCAGGTCCAGGGATGGGGAGGAGATGGAGGAGGGCTTCAGGTGGGCAAAGATGTCAGTGGTGAGAAACAGGGAGACCACAGCCAGGTGAGGGAGGCAGGTGGCAAAGGCTTTGTGGCGTCCCTGCTGAGAGGGGATCCTCAGCACTGCCCTGAAGATCTGCACATAGGACACCACAATGAATACAAAAGAGACAAATAATAAACAGACACTGGCCACAATAAGCCAAAGTTCCCTGAGGTAGGATGTGGAGCAGGAGAGCTTGAGGATCGGGGGGATTTCACAGAAGAACTGGTCCACAGCATTGCCCTGGCAGAGGGGCAGGGAAAATGTATTGGCTGTGTGGAGCAGAGCATAGAGAAAGCCACAGGCCCAGACAGCTGCTGCCAGCTGGACACAAACTCTGCTGCTAAGCAGGGTCTCATAGTGCAGGGGTCTACAGATGGCAACATAGCGATCGTAGGACATGATGGTGAGGAGAAAATACTCTGCTGACATTAGGAATATGAAAAAGAACAGTTGGAGAACACATCCTGCATAGGAGATGGCCCTGGTGTCCCACAGGGAATTGGCCATGGATTTGGGCACAGTGGTGGAGATGCCACCCAGGTCAAGGAGGGCAAGGTTGAGGAGGAAGAAGTACATGGGGGTGTGGAGGTGGTGGTCCCAGGCTATGGTGCTGATGATGAAGCCATTGCCCAGCAGGGCAGCCAGGTAGATGGCCAGGAAGAGGCAGAAGTGCAGGAGCTGCAGCTGCCTTGTGCCCGGGAATGGCAGGAGGAGGAAGTGGGTGATGGAGCTGCTGTTGGCCATCTGCTGCCTGTGGGAATGCCTAAGAAAGAAAAGAAAGCAAAACTTGATGACAGACTCCTCTGAGAAGCAGCACTCCAGGGGTCACAGCAATCCCCCAGCTGAAATGGATTTGCTGTCTGCTTTGTTCTGGCTGAGCTCAGGCCATGTGCTGCCAAGGCCTCATCTGGGCTCTGCTACAGTGGAGCTACTGTGCCCATCAGGCTGTTCCCTCTGCCCTGCTCTTTCCCCTCTGCTGCCTTGTAGATGCTATGTCCAAATTAGCCTTTCAGAACCCTCCCAGCTCTCTGTGCTCTGAGGTGAGCAGGGCAGCACTGCTTCAAAGGACAGTTCTGTGAACTCTTCTCTGTCCCAGCCCAGAGGTGCAGCTGTGAGAGACAGAGCAGGACACAGCCTCTCCTGAAGAGAATCAAAGGACTCTGGGAGCAGAGTGCTGACCCTCAGGGAAAGGCTCAGCACTGCTCAGTACCCTCTGGCAGGTCTGGGCCTTCCTGGGGGCAGCTCCAAGCCCAGCAGGAGGGGCAGAGCAGTCAGGGATCGTGGAGATGAGATGTTCTAAAGAGTCATTACCCAGCAGACAGCAGCCAAAGATATCTGCAAAGAAGTACTGAGAAAGCAGCCTGAACACAGCCTCCCCCAGGGCTTCTTGGCACCTTCCCCTCATCCCCATCCCATATCTCTCCTGCCTGGAGCTGTCCCTGTCAGGAAAGGTTCAAGAGCACCTCAGACTCACCCTGTCAGCAACTGCAGTGACTTCTCCTCCAGTGAGCTCTCAGCATCCTCCCAGTCCTGGACATCTTGAAGCTCTTCCTGCCTTCCTCATCTCCCTGAGATGCCCTGGCAGTGCCCTCAGCCCTGCTGTGCTGTGCAGAGGAGCTGCTCCTGGCCAGAGCTCCGTGCAGCCCAGGAGCCTGGCCCAGCTCAGCAGCAGATGATCAGCCCAGGGCATTTAAAGGAGCCCTCTGGTGGCTTTGGTGAGAGGTAAACCACAGGGACTGAGAGGAAGCTGATGAAACCTCTGCAGAAGTCAAAGTTTGAGTCAAACTCTGAAGTTTCTTGTAGTGTTAATTGGTTCAAAATCAGATTCAAACTCTGAAGTTTCTTCTACTCTTAATGGGTCCCAGTGAAGCATATTGGGAAAGGGTCCCCAGGGTCTGGTTAGAGCAGGAAGACACAGAGGGTTCAAGGGAAGCATCACTGGAGGCACTGAAGCATCTCCAGGCTCTGGTGAGAGCAGAGAACTGAGGCAGTGCTGACAGGTCAGGACAAGCAGCTAAAGGTGGCTCTGCTGCTGAGGAAACCTGGAGGGGTTTCATAGATCCAAAGGGCCAAGCTCTGAGCCCCAGCCCCTGGCAAGGCAGATCCTGTCCCTCACCTGTGGCTCAGGGCTCTGATTCACCCTGTGCAATCATTTCTATCAGATGCTTTGTGTGATAATAACCTCTCCAATTAGCTGCAGAAACCGTGGCAAGAATTAGAGGTTCAGCAGTATTTAATGAGCCCCATGGAGTATTTGATTACAGGATCCTCAGGTACTTCCAGGAGACTCTGCCAAGCTACTGCCAAGAAGCCTCTCAAGAAGTCCAAGGCAGAATCAAACTCCAAAGTACCTCGAAGCACTGATTGGCCTCACTGAGGCTTGTTACTGACAAAGGCTCCCCAGGGACTCCTTAGAGCAGCTTGTTAGAGGCCAGGATTGCAGGGAGAGAAAGCCAAAGTACAGTGGAGAAAAACGTGCCTTTGGTCTAGGAAGCAGAAAGGCCAAGCCCTGACCACTGCCCTTGCAATAGAAGAACCTCAAAGCCTCAAAGCCAAGTTTCTCCTCACAGGCCTTGGTGGCAGAGGCAACTGCCAGAGCCAAGGGGACAAAGACCCTGGTCCTGTTGGGCCTCTCAGCCTTGCCAGAGCCCTTGGCCATCCCTACCGCAGCTTCTCCTACACTGTCCCATGCCTAGGTGCTGAGAGAGCTGGCAGATGAGCTGGCCAAGCCACTCTCCATGATTTTTCAGCAGTCCTGGCTCACTGGAGAGATCCCAGATGACTGGAAGCTGAACAACGTGGTACCCATCCACAAGAAGGGCCGGTTGGATGAGCCAGGGAATTACAGGCCTGTCAGCCTGACCTCAGTGCCAGGAAAGATTATGGAACAGGTCATCCTGAGTGCAATCACACAACACTTAGAGGATGGCCAAGGGATCAGGCCCAGCCAGCATGGGTTTAGGAAGGGCAGGTCCTGCCTGACCAACCTGATCTCCTTCTATGATCAGGTGACCCGCCTGGTGGATGTGGGGAGGCCTGTGGATGTAGTCTACCTGGACCTCAGCAAGGCCTTTGACACCGTTCCCCATAGCAAACTCCTGGCCAAGCTGTCAGCCCATGGCTTGGATGGGAGCACACTGCGATGGGTTAGGAACTGGCTGGAGGGCCGAGCCCAGAGAGCGGTGGTGAATGGAGCCACATCCAGCTGGCAGCCAGGCACCAGTGGTGTGCCCCAGGGATCAGTGCTGGGCCCCATGCTCTTTAACATCTTTATTGATGATCTGGATGAGGACATTGAGTCCATCATCAGTAAATTTGCTGATGTCACCAAGCTGGGGGCAGGAGTTGATCTACTGGAGGGTAGAGAGGCTCTGCAGAGGGACCTCGACAGGCTGGACAGATGGGCAGAGTCCAACGGCGTGAGATTGAACACATCCAAGTGCCGGGTTCTGCACATTGGCCACAACAACCCCATGCAGAGTTACAAGCTGGGGTCAGAGTGGCTGGAGAGCAGTCAGGCTGAGAGGGACCTAGGGGTGCTGGTTGACGGTAGACTGAACATGAGCCTGCAGTGTGCCCAGGCAGCTAAGAGGGCCAATGGCATCCTGGCCTGCATCAGGAACAGTGTGGCCAGCAGGAGCAGGGAGGTCATTGTGCCCCTGTACACTGCACTGGTTAGGCCGCACCTCCAGTACTGTGTCCAGTTCTGGGCCCCTCAGTTTAGGAAGGAGGTTGACTTGCTGGAACGAGTCCAGAGAAGAGCAACAAAGTTGGTGAGGGGTTTGGAACACAAGCCCTACGAGGAGAGGCTGAGGGAGCTGGGGTTGCTTAGCCTGGAGAAGAGGAGA
>NW_026530807.1:57392-76133 GCF_014839835.1 Dryobates pubescens
CTCCCAGCCACTGGCAGGGGCAGCAGGAGGCCAGGGACATTCTGCCTGCTGCAGTGCAGAACTTGTGTGAGGGATGGGGAAAGACTCTGAACATCCTGAGGTTCAGAAGCAGTTCATGAGGCCAGCTCAGGTGTGGACACCTGACAGAGCTCTGACATTTCTGTGGGTGACTGCAGCCCAAACCTCCCTGCCCCAGGGAGATTCCTCTCAGGTGTCCTGCACAGGCTCATTGCAAATGTTGCTGTCTGCTCACATCACCCTTCCTGGGCTGTGCCTTGAAATGTGCACAGAGCCATCAGAGAGGTTCTGGCTCCTTGGAAAAGGCATCTTCAGGAAGGCCAATATTGATGATGGAGATTGGAGTCAATACACATGACCAATATGACCAAGTATTGTTCCTTTATTGCTCCAGTATTGTAGGCCTATAGTGTGAGTATAGCACAGTAAAGTAAAGCAAAGAAGAAGAAGGGAAAGGAAAGGAAAGTGCATAGCAGGGGAACTTCTACAACTTATATAAACTCGGAGAGCCTCGTTGGCATGGACTCATTGGTTCCCTATGAGTGACCACACATCGCACTATTATAGATTATTGGTCCAACTGCTGCTGACACGCGAGGTTTGTTGATGCAGGTGCATGTCCTGTTGTCCCAAGATAACTTGCTGTGTTTATAGCTACCAGTGCCTTGTTTTAGTTACATGCTGCAGGCACAGCACTGTTTTGGTACACTGCTAGCTGGCTCTGCACTTATGCTGAGCATGGCCTACCACCATGTCAGGCTCAAGGCCTGCACTGCCAGATTGCTCACACTGCTCATCGCTGGCATTGCCATAGATCGGAACTATTAAGATCTAAGTTCCTCTTTACAGTGTTTGTTATCTTTGACCATGGATTATGCCAGCTCTGTTAGAACGTTGTAACTAGTTCAACTTAAGCTTTGTGCCTTGTATGGGTTACATCAGTCTGTTAGACATGCTGCACTACAGAACTTTTGCTTTGGCTATACAGCTTAGCTTTAACTTGCTTGCTTCTGTGTATGCAAGTAGTGTCCTGTATGGGATGGAAACAACACCCATGACCAGATTGCTCACAAAAACAAAAAGGGGGATTTGTGGCAATGCCAGCAACGAGCAGTGTGAGCAATCTGGCAGTGTAGGCCTAGAGCCTGACATGGTGGTAGGCCATACTCAGCATAAGTGCAGAAGAGGCTAGCAGTGTAGCCAAACAGTGCTGTGCCTGCAGCATGTAACTAAAGCAGGGCACTGGTAGCTATAAACACAGAGAGTTATCTGGCAATAACAGGATGCACACCTGCATCAACAACCTCGCATGTCATTAGTAGTGTGACCAATGATCTATAACAGTAATGTGGTGGGTTGAGAGCAGGCCTAACTCTCCCTCCCCCACAGAGAAAGAAACCACAGCTAACCCAGTCAGAGAAGCAAAGCTATATTTACAAGCATATATGGAATGCAGGTTATATATAACACAGTATATACAGTATTTACAATATATATACAGAAATATACAGCAAAGAAAAATAACACAACAAAATTCCCTCCTCGAGAAGAGGAGGGTTTCCCTCCCTGTAACTCCCTCTCTAACCCTACCTCTCCTTTTGTTCCCCAAAAGGGGTTAGAGAGAGAAAGAAAGGCAGTTATTAAGGAAAAGAGATATTATTAGGCTTCAAAAGCACATGCAGGGATTAGTTTTGCTTATCTCAAGGTCAGCTCCGGCTACTTTGCTGAGAAGCAGACAGGTTGGAAAGGCAGAACAGGCTGGAACTGAGAAAAATTCCCACTGCACTAAAACTTAAAGTTGCATTCTACCAATCTACCAATGAAATTCACTTACAATATCATGTTTTCATTTTGATACCAAAACATTCAGCCAGAGTGTTCCAACACTGTCCCTTTCTTAAAGGCACAGCCTCAAACGGTCACAAGTACGATGTGTGGTCACTCATGGGGAACCAATGAAGCTATGCCAACGATGCTCTCCCAGTCTATATAAGCTGTAGAGGTTCCCTTGATAAATGAACAATTCTAGATCACATTGGTCATCTATATTGACTCCATTCTCTGTCACCAACAGCCAACTATTAAATATTAATAACAGCCATAACAGGACTCCTTCCCAGTACAGATTGTGCCCACTCCCAGGAAAGGCTACACCACCTGAAGCCTTCCAACCACACATCTGTGTCTCTTTCCCATACAACATATATCCCCTTTGCCACTCCCTGACAGACTGAGCCCCACCACAGTACAAACAGTCTGCCTGGTTGTTGGAGATGGAGGTTCTGGTGTGTCCCATCCCCAGTCAGAAAAGCACCACAGCATCTGGGAGGAACCATTCCAAATACCCTGGGATGTAGCAGACCCTGCACACAGGGAAGAAGGCCAACTGCAGCTGGGCTGTGGCAGGAGGAATGTGGCCACCCAGACAGAGGAGATGTCCTCCCGCAGACTCAGCACTGCTGTGGCCACATCTGGATGCTAGGTGTCTAGCTGTGGGGTTCTGCAGTCTGACAGAGAAGGGAGGAACTTCAGAGACTGCAGAGGAGATCTGCCAGGATGGGGGTTGACATCTCTGCGGAGAGTCTGAGGAACTTGGGCTGCTTTGGCCTGCTGAGGCTCAGGGCACTGCCACAGCAGTGTGCACATGGCTGAAAGGTGGTTTCATAGAGGATGGAGCTCTTCTGCGGAGTGGGGAGAGACCAAAAGCTTCACAAAGTGCAGCTGGAAAGGTTCATAGAGGATGGAGCATTTCTGGGGAGTGGGAAGAGACCAAAATGTCCACAAAGTGCATCTTGGAAGGTTCAGAGTGGAGAGGAGGCCAAAGAAATGTCCCTCAAAGGGCACAGCTGCTATGCATGAGGCCATCCAGAGGTGTCAGGAAATGGCAGGAAGAGCTGAGACAGCTCAGGGAAGGGATGGATATAGGAGGGGGAGAGCTGGCTGGAGAAGCAAGATTGGTGTCCACAGCCTGAAGGGAAAAAGCTGCAGGCATGGGACAGTGTAGGAGAGGCTGCAGTGAGGATGGCCAAGGGCTCTGGCAAGGCTGAGTGGCCCAACAGGACCAAGGCCTTTGTGCCCTTGGCTCTGGCAGTTGCCTCTGCCACCAAGGCCTGTGAGGAGAAACTTGGCTTTGAGGCTTTGAGGTTCTTCTAGTCCAAGGGCAGTGGTCAGGGCTTGGCCTTTCTGCTTCCTAGACCAAAGGCAAGTTTTTCTCCCCTGCACTTTGCCTTTGTCTCCCTGCAATCCTGGCCTCTAACAAGCTGCTCTAAGGAGTCCCTGGGGAGCCTTTGTCAGTAACAAGCCTCAGTGAGGCCAATCAGTGCTACAAGATACTTTGGAGTTTGTTTCTGCCTTGGACTTGTTGAGAGGCTTCTTGGCAGTACCTTGGCAGAGTCTCCTGGCAGTACCTAAGGATGATGTCATCAGCCCCAAATACTCCATGGGGCTCATTAAATACTGCTGAACCTCTAATTCTTACCAATGTTTCTGCAGATAATTGGAGAGGTTTTTATTGCACAAAGTAGCTGATGAAAATTATTTTTAAAGGTACAGTAAACCACACCAAAGGGTGATCAGGAGTACCACACTCTGCAGCCATCTGCTTAGTATAAGATGTGGCTGATGGAGAAATGCTGCCAGGAGAAACTTCTTTGGAGGCTCTGGATTTGGTTTCATCTTTGATTCTTCTTCTGGAGACCACAATGTGTCATAGAATTTCCCACACTCCTCACTGCTCATCCTCACTCCCCATTGCTCCCAGCAGAGCTCTGAGCCACAGGTGAGGGACAGGATCTGCCTTGCCAGGGGCTGGGGGTCAGGGCTTGGCCCTTTGGATCTATGAAACCCCTCCAGGTTTCCTCAGCAGCAGAGCCACCTTTAGCTGCTTGTCCTGACCTGTCAGCACTGCCTCAGTTCTCTGCTCCAACCAGACCCTGAGGACACTTTCCCTGTAGTGTCTCCAAGTGCACCCAATTAACACTACAAGAAACTTCAGAGATTGACTCTGACTTCTGGAGAGGTTTCATCAGCTTCTCTCAGTCCCTGAGGTTTACCTGGCACCAAAGCCACCAGAGGGCTCCTTTAAATGCCCTGGGCTGATCATCTGCTGCTGAGCTGGGCCAGGCTCCTGGGCTGCATGGAGCTCTGGCCAGGGGCAGCTCCTCTGCACAGCACAGCAGCGCTGAGGGCACTGCCAGGGCATCTCAGGGAGATGAAGAAGGCAGAAAGAGCTTCAAGGCGGCCAGGACTGGGAGGATGATGAGAGCTGACTGGAGAAGAAGTCACTGCAGTTGCTGACAGGGTGAGTCTGAGATGCTCTTGAACCTTTCTTGGCAGGGACAGCTCCAGGCAGGAGAGAGATGGGCTGGGGATGAGGGGAAGGTGCCAAGAAGCCCTGGGGGAGGCTGTGTTCAGGCTGCTCTCTCAGTACTTCTCTGCAGCTGTCTCTGGGTGCTGTCTGCTGGGCAATGACTCTTTAGAACATCTCATCCCCAACATCCCTGACTGCTCTGCCCCTCCTGCTGGGCTTGGAGCTGCCCCCAGGAAGGCCCAGATCTGCCACAGGGCACTGGGCAGTGCTAAGCCTTTCCTTGGGGGTCAGCACTCTGCTCCCAGAGTCCTTTGATTCTCTTCGGGAGAGGCTGTGTCCTGCTCTGTCTCTCACAGCTGCACCTCTGGGCTGGGACAGAGAAGAGTTCACAGAGCTGTCCTTTGAAGCAGTGCTGCCCTGCTCTCCTCAGAGCACAGAGAGCTGGGGGCGGTTCTAAAGGCTAATTTGGGCATAACATCTGCAAGGCAGCACAGGGGAAAGTGCAGGGCAGAGGGAACAGCCTGATGGGCACAGTAGCTCCACTGTAGCAGAGCCAAGATGAGGCCTTGGCAGCACATGGCCTGAGCGCCTGCTCCTCCCAGCAGCCTCAGCCAGAACAAAGCAGACAGCAAATCCATTTCAGCTGGGGGATTGCTGTGACCCTGACCCCCTGCAGTGCTTCTTGTCAGAGGAGTCTGTCATCAAATTTTGCTTTCTTTTCTTTCTTAGACATTCCCACAGGCAGCAGATGTCCAACAGCAGCTCCATCACCTACTTCCTCCTCCTGCCATTCCCAGGCACAAGGCAGCTGCAGCTCCTGCACTTCTGCCTCTTCCTGGCCATCTACCTGGCTGCCCTGCTGGGCAATGGCCTCATCATCACCACCATAGCCTGGGACCACCACCTCCACACCCCCATGTACTTCTTCCTCCTCAACCTCACCCTCCTTGACCTGGGTGCCATCTCCACCACTGTACCCAAATCCATGACTAATTCCCTGAGGGACACCAGGGACATCTCCTATGCAGGATGTGCTGCACAAGTCTTTTTTATCCTCTTTTTGCTTGGTGCAGAGTATTTTCTCCTCACCACCATGTCCTACGATCGCTACGTTGCCATCTGCAGACCCCTGCACTATGAGACCCTCCTGGGCAGCAGAGTTTGTCTCCACCTGGCAGCAGCTGTCTGGGCCTGTAGCTTTCTCTATGCTGTGCTGCACACAGCCAATACATTTTCCTTGCCCCTCTGCCAGGGCAATGCTGTGGACCAGTTCTTCTGTGAAATCCCCCAGATTCTCAAGCTCTCCTGCTCCACATCCTACCTCAGGGAACTTTGGCTTCTTGTGGCTAGTGCCTGTTTAGGTTTTGTCTGTTTTGTGTTGATTGTGGTGTCCTATGTGCAGATCTTCAGGGCAGTGCTGAGGATCCCCTCTCAGCAGGGACGCCACAAAGCCTTTGCCACCTGCCTTCCTCACCTGGCTGTGGTCTCCCTGTTTCTCAGCACTGCCTTCATTGCCTACCTGAAGCCCTTCTCCGTCTCCTCTCCTTCCCTGGAACCTGTGGTGTCAGTTCTGTATGCAATGTTGCCTCCAGCAGTGAACCCTCTCATCTACAGCCTGAGGAACCAGGAACTGAAAGATGCCTTGAGCAAACTGATCACTGGGTGGTTTCAGAAGCAATAAACTCTTTGTCTTCTCCTGCAGAGCAGTTCTGATGTCACTCTCAGTCTGTTTCTCTCTTTTCAGCTGCTGCTGGTGGTGTTCCCCTTGTGGGAATGTTGTTCCCACACAAATGTCTTTCTTCAGACCATTTCTGATTCAGTGTTGACCTGTCTGCTGTGACCCAGAGACTGCAGACAGGAGCAGCTGTGCTCCCTGGGTGTGCAACATGCAAGAAAAAATTCTTCTGATCTAGAAGTTCATAACAGAGACAGAGGAGTCTGGTAAAACATCATTTGAATAAAAGGAGAGTCCACAGGACAACTCCCTGTGGGGTCTCTCATTGCTGAAGTCACAGCTCCCCTTTGATCCCACATTTCCAGGTGTAAATTTCCCTCTCCCTTTCCCCACTGGCTCAGGTACTCAAGATTTAGTGTTTCCCCAAACCCCTGCGACATGTCCCCCTTCGCACAAACCCTCCCTGCTTCATACATCCTATGCTCATTTAAATTAGGTTGATGCAGGCCAGGATGCCATTGGCCCTCTTAGCTGCCTGGGCACACTGCAGGCTCATGTTCAGTCTACCATCAACCAGCACCCCTAGGTCCCTCTCAGCCTGACTGCTCTCCAGCCACTCTGACCCCAGCTTGTAGCTCTGCATGGGATTGTTGAGGCCAATGTGCAGAACCCGGCACTTGGATGTGTTCAATCTCATGCCCTTGGCCTCTGCCCATCTGTCCAGCCTGTCGAGGTCCCTCTGCAGAGTCTCTCTACCCTCCAGCAGATCAACTCCTGCCCCCAGCTTGGTGTCGTCAGCAAATTTACTGATGTTGGACTCAATGCCCTCATCCAGATCATCAATAAAGATGTTAAAGAGCATGGGGCCCAGTACTGATCCCTGGGGCACACCACTAGTGACTGGCTGCCAGCTGGCTGTGGCACCATTCACCACCACTCTCTGGGCTCGGCCCTCCAGCCAGTTCCTAACCCATCGCAGTGTGCTCCCATCCAAGCCATGGGCTGACAGCTTGGCCAGGAGTTTGCTATGGGGAACGGTGTCAAAGGCCTTGCTGAGGTCCAGGTAGACTACATCCACAGGCCTCCCCACATCCACCAGGCAGGTCACCTGATCATAGAAGGAAATCAGGTTGGTCAGGCAGGACCTGCCCTTCTTAAACCCAGCCAGGCTGGCTGGGCCTGATCCCTTGGCCATCCTCTAAGTGTTGTGTGATTGCACTCAGGATGACCTGTTCCATAATCTTTCCTGGCACTGAGGTCAGACTGACAGGCCTGTAATTCCCTGGCTCATCCAACCGGCCCTTCTTTTTTCCCTAAGTTCTATTAAAAGTTCATTACCCATCCAGGCTGGACGTCTGCCCTGGCGGCTCAACTTCTGGTACATTGGCACAGCCTGCTCCTGAGCCTTCATCAGTTCATTCTTGAAGCAGGTCCAGCCCTCCTGGACCCATTTATTTTTAAGGGCTTTCTCCCAAGGAACCCTCTGAATTATTTCCTTGAGCAACCTGAAGTCCGCCCTCCGGCAGTCCAGAGTGGAGGTCTTCTTGCTGCCCCTCTTAGCTTGACCAAATACTGAAAATTCAGTTCTCTCGTGGTCACTGGCCCCTAAACAGCCTCCGACCACCACATCCCCACCAGCCCTTCCCTGTTGGGGAAGAGGAGGTCAAGCATAGCCTTGCCCCTGGTAGGCTCACGCAGCACCTGGGATAAGAAGCTGTCCTCCATGCAGTCTAAGAACCTCCTAGACTGTCTCCTCTCTGCTGTGTTGAGATCCCAGCAGATGTCAGGCAGGTTGAAGTCGCCCATAAGGACAAGGTCAGAAGATCTTGAGACAGCCTTAAGCTGTCTATAGAATGCTTCGTCGACATCATCCTCCTGGTTGGGTGGTCTATAACAGACTCCAACCAGGATGTCTGCCCTACCGGTCTTCCCTCTAATTCTTGCCCACAAGCATTCAACCTGATTGTCCCTAATCTCTAGCTCAATGGCATCTAGTGCCTCCCTGATGTACAGGGCCACCCCTCCACCCCTTCTTCCTTGTCTATCTCTCCTGAAGAGCCTGTAGCCATCAATTGTAGCACTCCAGTCATATGAGCTATCCCACCACGTCTCCGTGATGGCAACTACGTCATAACTCTCCTGTTGCAACAAGGCTTCCAGCTCCTCTTGTTTGTTTCCCATGCTTCGTGCATTAGTGTACATGCACCTCAGCTGGGCTGCTGGTTTGGCCTCTGACCCTAGCTTACTGCCCCCAGACTCTTGCCTGAGGGGACTAGTTTCAGCCCCTTCCCCCTTCGAAACTAGTTTAAAGCCCTGTCGATGAGAGCTGCCAGTTCCCTCCCCAGAATCTTTTTACCTTTGGGGGACAGGCCATTCTCATATACTGTGACCTTTCCCCTTCTTTGGGACAGATGTACTCCATCTGTTGCCAGGTGGCCTGGTGCAGTAGAAATTTTATCAAGATCAAAAAACCCAAAATTCTTTTGTCTGCACCAGCCTCTAAGCCACTTGTTGATTATGGCTGCTGTCCTGTTCCTTGTGGTATTCCCTCCTTCAACTAAGGGTATTGAGGAAAAAATTATTTGAGCACCTGACCCCTCAACCAGATCTCCCAGGGCCCTGAAATCATTTTTGACAGCCCTGGGAGTTCTGACTACAACATCATCATTCCCTATCTGCATAAGTAGCAAAGGATAATAGTCAGAAGGCTGTACCAGCCTGGGCAGCCTTCTGGTAACATCATTAATTTGGGCTCCAGGGAGACAACAGAGTTCCCTATGAGATGGGTCTGGCCGACAAATGGGGCCCTCCATTCCCCTCAGAAGTGAATCGCCAATAACAATTACCCTCCTCTTTTTCTTGAGGGAGCAGGTCCTGATGTCAGGGGAGGGTTGTTTAACCTTAGGCTGTTTTGCCTTAGGCCGTTTAACCTTAGGTTGTTTACCCTTAGGCTCTTTATTCTCAGGGAGAACTCCAGATGGTGTGTCCTCTGGTAACAGGACCACCTCACCCTCGATCTCCAGTGCCCCATACCTGTTTTTCAAGAGCAGCGGGGAAGGTGTGGGAAGGCAAGGAGGTTTAACCTTGTGTCTTTTGAGAGGAACCTGTGTCCATTCCCCTCTGCTTTTTGGGTAACCAGCCTCTGCTGTGGGAGCCTGCAGAGCCTGCTTACTCTTGTTCATATCTTTCCCCTTCTGGTTTATCTCTTTCCTCTTCATGTTCATCCCTTCCCTACATTCCCTATACACTTTTAAGACTAGCAACCTCATCCTTTAGTCTGGCCACCAGATTAAGTAGGTAGTCAATCTGCTCACACCTTATGCAAGAGTTACCCCTACTACTCTGCATCTCAAGAGCCAGGCTCCAGCACTCTCTACAGCCAGATACCTGGACAGCTACCTGCTTGTGTTCTTCCTCAGTCTGGGTCGACACTGACTTTTTTAGGGAGTTTTTGCTACGAGTTACTACCATGATTGTCCCTGACCACAGCACCCACTAGGAAAAAAAAAAAAAAAAAAAAAAAGTAGCGAAACCGTGACAATACAGCTGCCCGACGAATGGAGTCCTCGCACACGGCAGTAAAGCGCGTTTAAATCAGCCGGGGGTGACGCAGTGATCGCGAGCCCCGGCGGCGCGAAGAGCCGATTCCCGCCGACCTCGCGGCGTGTTCAAGGGACGTTCTCAGCTCCGGCGGCCCCAACAGGAGAGAGTCAGACGGTCCCCGGTGGCTGCAGGTCCCGGTGCGGTCCCGGCATAAGGGTCTCTTTCTGAGGAACTCTCCTAGTTCCCCATGTTCCCCACGGCTCACCTCTCGGCCAGCGGGAGGGATGGCTCTGGCCGGCCGGCTTGTCCTGCTTCCTTTCAGCAGCTCATTCAAAGTTCCGAGGGAACACGCGGCAGGACACAGCTTAGCGTTTCATCGCCCCTGTCACATCGGGGGTCACCGTTTGCCACCATTAAGAGACAGGGCTCAGCCTGATGCAGGCCAGGGGTCCACTTTATTATGCAAAATCCTTCTTTATAAAAGCTAACACAACACAGAAGCAGTTTACAACTGGAACCAGGGACTCTGTTATATCAATCTGCTATATGTGAAGCCTTACACTCTCAGGTCATAATAACCATTTGTAATCAGACATCTGCGCTCCTCCAACTACACTGCTGCACTGTGTTCCCATGGTTCACAAGGCATCAAGGCTAACACTGTCTCCTCTTATCAGTCTAGCAGTGCTTGTAGCACTGCTCTCCAAGATTTAACCCTTCAGAGTAATCCTGGTGTGGCAGTGCCCTGTTCATTCTCATATCTGCAAAGGGCCCTACAGAGGATAATGAGCCCTGGGCAAAAAGGAGGAATTGTTGATAAAGCAGGTGGCCAGGGCAGCTTTAACCTTGAACTAAGCAGAGCTCTGCCCTTGAATCAGGAGTGTAAACAACTCCAGGAAGGAAGACCTGTGAATAACAAAGGAAGAAACAGAGAGGATTCCCCAGGCTACCAAAAGGGGGAGACAGGTGCCTGGACACCAAGCCTAAGCCAATCACTTAAGTACAAAGGGCACAGGGGCACAGGGACACAGAAAGAAAAATAAATAAGCCATGATGTGTATGAATCAAGTGGCCTCTGCTGCTGGCTGGTGCTTGAGCACATCTTGGTGTCATCCTTTTTCCTGGCTGCCAACACTGCACAGCCCTAGCTGTTGAGTTTTCCCAGTTCTCTGAGTCACTTCTTCCTGTTTGTTTGGAGAACCTTGAGCTTTCCCTTCCATCAGCTAGCCAGGAGAAGTTCTCCTCACCTTGCACTGCCTGTTTTGGAATATCTTGATTTTGTCACAAAACATTGGTTTGGTCACCAGCTGTGTTCAGACTTATCCCAAACCTTCAAAAAGTACAACTTGGAAAGTTCAGAGTGGAGATGTGGCCAAAGAAATGTCCCTCAAAGGGCAGAGCTGCTATGCATGAGGCCATCCAGAGGTGTCAGGAAATGGCAGGGAGACCTCAGACAGCTCAGGGAAGGGATGGAAATGACAGGGGGAGAGCTGGCTGGGGAAGCAAGATTGGTGTCAGCAGCCTGAAGGGAAAGAGCTGCAGGCAGGGGACAGTGTAGGAGAGGCTGCAGTAGGGATGGCCAAGGGCTCTGGCAAGGCTGAGAGGCCCAACAGGACCAAGGTCTTTGTCCCCTTGGCTCTGGCACTTGCCTCTGCCACCAAGGCCTGGGAGGAGAAACTTGGCTTTGAGGCTTTGAGGTTCTTCTATTGCAAGGGCAGTGGTCAGGGCTTGGCCTTTCTGCTTCACAGACCAAAGGCAAGTTTTTCTGCCCTGTACTTTGCCTTTGTCTCCCTGCAATCCTGGCCTCTAACAAGCTGCTCTAAGGAGTCCCTGGGGAGCCTTTGTCAGTAACAAGCCTCAGTGAGGCCAATCAGTGCTTCAAGGTACTTTGGAGTTTGCTTCTGACTTGGACTTCTTGAGAGGATTCTTCAGTCTCCTCACAGTACTTGAGGATGATGTAATCAGCACCAAATACTCCATTGGGCTCATTAAAATAATGCCAAGCTACAACTTATCCTCTAATTCCAGCCAAGCTTTCTGCAGCTAATTGGAGAGGATTTTATTGTACAAAGCATCTGATAAAATTAATTTTAAAGGCTACATTTCATTACTTTTCAGCAAATCATATTAAAATCTGACAAAGTTATATCATGAGGTGCTCCTGCTGCCATCTGCTCAATACAAGATGGAGAAATGCTGCTAGGACAATCTTCTTTTCAGTCTCTGGAGTTGGTTTTGTCCTTGATTATTCTTCTGGAGGCCACAAAGAGTCACAGAATTGCCTCCACTTCTCCTTGCTCACCCTCACTGCCTACTGCCCCCAGCAGAGCTCTGAGCCACAGGTGAGGGACAGGATCTGCCTTGCCAGGGGCTGGGGGTCAGGGCTTGGCCCTTTGGATCAATGAAACCCCTCCAGGTTTACTCAGCAGCAAAGCCACCTTTAGCTGCTTGTCCTGACCTGTCAGCACTGCCTCAGTTCCCTGCTCTCACCAGACCCTGAGGACACTTTCCCTGTAGTGTCCCCCAGTGGAACCTATTAACACTACAAGAAACTTCAGAGTTTGACTCTAACTTTGACTTCTGCAGAGGTTTCATCAGCTTCCTCTCACTCCCTGAGGTTTACCTGGCACCAAAGCCACCAGAGGGCTCCTTTAAATGCCCTGGGCTGATCATCTGCTGCTGAGCTGGGCCAGGCTCCTGGGCTGTGTGGAGCTCTGGCCAGGAGCAGCTCCTCTGCACAGCACAGCAGGGCTGAGGGCACTGCCAGGGCATCTCAGGGAGATGAGGAAGGCAGGAAGAGCTTCAAGGCGGCCAGGACTGGGAGGATGCTGAGAGCTGACTGGAGGAGAAGTCACTGCAGTTGCTGACAGGGTGAGTCTGAGATGCTCTTGAACCTTTCCTGCCAGGGACAGCTCCAGGCAGGAGAGAGATGGGCTGGGGATGAGGGGAAGGTGCCAAGAAGCCCTGGGGGAGGCTGTGTTCAGGCTGCTCTCTCAGTACTTCTCTGCAGATGTCTCTGGGTGCTGTCTGCTGGGCAATGACTCTTTAGAACATCTCATCTCCAGCATCCCTGACTGCTCTGCCCATCCTGCTGGGCTTGGAGCTGGCCCCAGGAAGGCCCAGATCTGCCACAGGGTATTGGGCAGTGCTGAGCCTTTCCTTGGGGGTCAGCACTCTGCTCCCAGAGTCCTTTGATTCTCTTCAGGGGAGGCTGTGTCCTGCTCTGTCTCTCACAGCTGCACCTCTGGGCTGGGACAGAGAAGAGTTCACAGAACTGTCCTTTAAAGCAGTGCTGCCCTGCTCTCCTCAGAGCACACAGAGCTGGGGGGAGTCCTAAGGGTTAATTTGGGCAGAACATCTGCAAGGCAGCACAGGGGAAAGTGCAGGGCAGAGGGAACAGCCTGATGGGTGCAGTAGCTCCACTGTAGCAGAGCCAAGATGAGTCCTTGGCAGCACATGGCCTGAGCTCCTGCTCCTCACAGCAGCCTCAGCCAGAACAAAGCAGACAGCAAATCCATTTCAGCTGGGGGATTGCTGTGCCCCCTGCAGTGCTGCTTCTCAGAGGAGTCTGTCATCAAGTTTTGCTTTCTTTTCTTTCTTAGGCATTCCCACAGGCAGCAGATGGCCAACAGCAGCTCCATCACCCACTTCCTCCTCCTGCCATTCCCAGGCACAAGGCAGCTGCAGCTCCTGCACTTCTGCCTCTTCCTGGCCATCTACCTGGCTGCCCTGCTGGGCAATGGCCTCATCATCACCACCATAGCCTGGGACCACCACCTCCACACCCCCATGTACTTCTTCCTCCTCAACCTCGCCCTCCTTGACCTGGGTGCCATCTCCACCACTGTGCCCAAGTCCATGGCCAATTCCCTGAGGGATACCAGGGACATCTCCTATGCAGGATGTGTTGTGCAGGTGGTCTTCTATGTATTCCTAATTACAGCAGAGTATTTTCTCCTCACCACCATGTCCTACGATCGCTACATTGCCATCTGCAGACCCCTGCACTATGAGACCCTCCTGGGCAGCAGAGTTTGTCTCCACCTGGCAGCAGCTGTCTGGGCCTGTAGCTTTCTCTATGCTCTGCTGCACACAGCCAATACATTTTCCCTGCCCCTCTGCAAGGGCAATGTTGTGGACCAGTTCTTCTGTGAAATCCCCCAGATCCTCAAGCTCTCCTGCTCTACATCCTACCTCAGGGAACTTTGGCTTCTTTTGGCCAGTGGCTGTTTATCATTTGTCTGTTTCATGTTCATTGTGGTGTCCTATGTGCAGATCTTCAGGGCAGTGCTGAGGATCCCCTCTCAGCAGGGACGCCACAAAGCCTTTGCCACCTGCCTCCCTCACCTGGCTGTGGTCTCCCTGTTTCTCACCACTGCCTTCTTTGCCTACCTAAAGCCCTCCTCCATCTCCTCCCCATCCCTGGACCTGGTGGTGTCAGTTCTGTACTCAGTGGTGCCTCCAGCAGTGAACCCTCTCATCTACAGCCTGAGGAACCAGGAGCTCAAGGCTGCCCTCAGCAAACTGATCCCTGGATGCTTTCAGAAGCAATAAACTCTTCTGCAGAGCAGTTCTGATGTCACTCAGTGCAGGCCCAGCCTGGCTTCTGTACTTTGTGGTGGTGGTGTTTTACTCTTTATCAAATGGTCATCCCTTTTCTAACACATTCTCTGCTCTGCTGACCAAGAGTTTGTGCAGCAGGACCTCTGTTCCTTGATTAAAAAAATTAAAGAACCTTTCATTAACTTTTTCCTTCCTGAGATCCTTCCCCGAGGACTTCTCTGGAGCTTCAGGTCCTGTGTAGATTGGGAGGAGGAAGGAGTCCAAGCACTGCCAGGGAACACCAGCATCTGAATTTCCAGGGCTGTTCTCTTTCTACTTACAGCCTCTCCAGGACAAGGCCTGAGTGCTGTGGCTGTTTGGTCAGGTTTCTCCTGTTTGGCAGTCCTATGACCACAGGCAGGGACAGGCCATGGGAACTACTCTGACTGAGCTGGCCCCAAGAGCAGTTCCACAAAGACAAATGGTCTGCTCAGGGCAGAGTCTGAAGGCTTAGGGCTTCATCCAAAGTTTCTCTCCAGAGCAGGCCCAAGAAAGTGTCCCAGGGATGCAAACAGCAGGGAACAGCTCAAGTGTGAGTGTGCAGGGCTGGGGCACACAGCAGTGTGCTGATACAGAGAGGCCTCCTGCCAGAGGCCTGAAAGAGCAGCAGAGCAGGCGCTGATCTGTGTCTCTGTTCACTGCACAGCCTGGGGAAGCTGTCCCAGGGTAATCATCCTGCTCTAGCCACTCACCACCACCATTTCCACCACTGGCCTCTCACCACAGCTTGCAAAGTTTCTTTGTCCCCCAGTTGCAGGTCACAGGCTCAGGAGGTCAGCAGTGACTGCTGGCATTGCACAGATGAGATGCAAGCATGGCTATGGTGTGTGGGGTGAGAGGAACCTGAGTGAGCACAAACACCATCAGCTGCTGCTGGGGTACCAAGGCACTGGAGGTGTGAGGAGCCTCCCAGCATCTGGCAGGGGCAGCAGGAGGCCAGGGACACTCTGCCTGCTGCAGTGCAGAGCGTGTGTGAGGGATGGGGAAAGGCATTGTCTCTGAACATCCCGAGGTGCAGAAGCAGTTCATGAGGCCAGCTCAGGTGTGGACACCTGACAGAGCTCTGACATTTCTGTGTGTGACTGCAGCACAAACCTCCCTGCCCCAGGGAGATTCCTCTCAGGTGTCCTGCACAGGCTCATTGCAAATGCTGCTGTCTGCTCACATCACCCTTCCTGGGCTGTGCCCTGAAATGTCCACAGAGCCATCAGAGAGGTTCTGGCTCCTTGGAAAAGGCATCTTCAGGAAGGCCAAGAAGGAGGCTGGGGCAAACTCCAGGCTGGTCACCCTCAGCACAGCTGTGGGGCTGGGTCAAAAGTGATAGGTCAGACACTCCTGAAGCCGTCTGCAGGCCCTTAAAGGACAAGAGAGAGAGCATCAAACCCACCTGAGCTCGCTGAATTATCAGGGCCATCCAATTCCTCCAAGTGGTATCTGTGGCATGATGTAGGGTTGAGCCTCTCCCTTTGAACATCCAGGTCAGGACTGGAAGCCTTGGAGCTAGAAATAGAGGTGACTCAGTCCCAATGACCTCAGAGACAGCCCAGACACTCTCATAGGCAGCTAGGATTTCCTTCTCTGTCACAGTGTGTTTGGCCTCGCAGCCTTTGTAGCCCTTCCTCCAGAAACCTAGGGGCCTGCCCATGGCTTCACCAGGAGCCTTCTGCCACAAGCTCCACATAGGACCATTCTCACTGGCCACAGTGTACAGCACATTCTTGATCTCTGGTCCAGTTGGAACAGGTCCCAGAGCCATGGCCTGGACCACCTCTCGTTTGATCTGCTCAAATGCTACCTGCTGCTCAGGTCCCCACACAAAATAATTTTTCTTCCTTGTTCCATGGAAGAGAGGCTTCACAATTTGGCTGTACCCAGGAATGTGCATTTTCCAGGAGCCCACAAGCCCCAAAAAGGACTGTGTCTCTTTCTTGTTCATGGGCTGCACCATAGTGGCTACCCTATTCACCACCTCCTGAGGGATGTGGTGACAGCCATCCTGCCATCCAACACCCAGGAACTGGATCTCCCTGGCAGGCCCTTTCACCTTACTTCTCTTGATGGCAAAGCCAGCCTCCAACAGGATATCAATTATCCTTTCAACCTTCTGGTAGACTTCCTCTGCACTCTCACCCCATACAATGATGTCATCAGTGAACTGCAGATGCTCAGGGGCTCCACCTTTCTCTAAGGCAGTCTGGATCACCTCATGGCAGATGGTTGAGCTATGGACCCAGTCCTGAGGCAACCCATTCCATTGGTACTGTCCTCCCCTCCAGGTGAAAGCAAAATGTGGCCTGCATTCTTCTGCAATGGGAATGGAGCAAAAGGCATTAGCAATGTCACTTGTGGCATACCACTTGGCCCCCTTCGATTCCAGCTCGTACTGCAGCTCCAGAATGTCCGGCACGGCAGCGCTGATCGGAGCAGTCACTTCATTCAGGCCACGGTAGTCCACGGTCAGTCTCCATTCCCCATTTGCCTTCCCCACTGGCCATATCAGGCTGTTGAAGGGGGAGTGAGCCTTGCTGATCACCTTCTGGCTCTCCAGTCATCAAATCAGTTGGTGTATGGGGTGCAGAGAGTCTCTGTTGGTCCTGGATTGCCTGCCATGTACTATGCGAGAGGCAAGAGGGAACTTCAAATCCTGCCTCTTATGGCTGCCCACTACGGAGGGCTCATCCCACAGCTCAGGCATGGTGGACAGCTGTTCTTTGCCTGCAGTCTCCACAGCTGCCACCCCAAACACCCACTTGTCCCCCCTAGGCTCCTTGAAGCATCCCTCCCGCAGAAAGTCAATGCCAAGAATGCAAGGTGCATCTGGACCAGTCCCTAGGTTGTGCTTTCCCCATTCATTCCCGGTCAGGCTTCTCTCAGCCTGCAGTACAGTCAGGTCTTGTGAGCCCCCTGTGACTCCCTGAATGCTTAAGGGCTCAGCCCCTTTGTACCTCGATGGTATCAGGGTGCATTGGGCCCCTGTGTCCACCAGAGCTGGGTACTTCAGGGCTTCTGAAGTGCCAGGCCATTTCACTGAGACATCCCAGGACACTCTGTTGTCCCTGGCCTCCACCTGGCTGGAGGTAGGGCACCTCTAATGCTGGCGGCGATGCCCACACTTGTCAGAGGGTCCTGTGTTACTAGGGGAAGGGTCTCTTGAGTGAGAGGGACCCCTGCAGGAAACTGGGGCAGCCCTTCTCCTGGATGAGTTATCCCCAGTGGGGCCACCTTGCAGTTCCTGCACTCTGTCCCAGAGGGCAGAGGTGGTTTGGCCATGCCAGGCGTCCATGTCCTCTCCATGGTCCCAGAGGATCCTCCACAGAGACCCCCTTGACATGCCCTGATTGGCTTGGGCTGATCTCCTAGGGGAAGGTCTCCTGTTCCTGATGGCTGAAACATGGACCCATTCTGAAGGAGAAGGGGAAAAGGAGGCATCGCTCCCCTTTTTCAGTTCAGACATGGAGGCCTTAATTTCTTTGACAGTGTCTTTAGCCATAGTTTCTATGGCTGAGATCAGGGGTTTCTGATTTACACTGTCCTCATATTCCCTTAAATCATTGGCAAACTCACAGACAGTTTTAGCACTTCCATCCCGTTCAGTCAGGAGCATCCCTCCTAATGTGGGAGCATGTTTGTGAGGGGCACCCTGGGTGAGTTTCTTTACCAAGGGCCGTCTCATGGGCACCTCATCTGGGTCCAAGGGGAGCTGGCCATCCCCATAAATTATTTCCAGCACAGCCATCTGTCTCAGATACTGAATGCCCTTTTCCATAGCTGTCCATCTAACTGGGTCCCAGGGCAGGCCCTCTCTTGAGCAATACAGGCTCTTGATGGCATTGAGGATCCGGGCCCAGAGAGAGCAAGTCCCTCCCCCATGCTTCACAGTCTCCTGGCAGCAGTGATCCTGCACACAACTGCTCTGTCCAGCTCGGCTTGCACCATAGTATTTGTGACAGTTCTGGAACACCACCACAGCAATTAGTTCTGCTTCTGTCTGTGTGATGTCTCTGTAATCATTGGCTGTGATTGGAAATTCTCTGTGCCAATAACTCCTCCCCAGGATGTGTCTTTGCTCACATGTTGTATGGTTAGCTACAGCCTACACCCATTGGAAAGAATTTCACTGCAATGCAGCAACTCCTCCAGCACCCTGATTTCATCAGCCTGCTACAACAACCAGGAGAAGCAGGACAAAAGACTGCCCAGAGTCCACCCTGACACTGAAGAAATCCATTGAGTGCTAAAAGTAATCAAGAGGAGTGGAGAGCACTGCTGGTGGGAAGTGCTGGTTGGATGGTGTCCAGCAGCAGCTGGGACACTGCCCCTGGTGGCATAGCCACTGTTAGTTTCCTGCCTGCTCTGCTCTGTGCTTGCTGCTCAACATTGGTTTGTAGTGAAGAGTTAGGAGGATGGCCAAGCAAGTCACATTGCTGCAGACATTTCCCATCATCAGTGTTTTCTGTGTGCTTTGTGTCACTGAATGGCATTGAAGAAGACTTTGGAGGCTAAGGAACCAGCAAATTTCCTTCCCATTCTGATTGGATGATGACATTCTCTGTTGAGAGGCAGAGAGACAGGAGGCAACCACACAGCCACTCTC
>NW_026530808.1:0-74477 GCF_014839835.1 Dryobates pubescens
GAAATTTCCCCCCAGCATCAGCTTTGCCAGAGCAGCTCAGTTAGAAGCAAATGAATCTGTATTGACAAGCAAGAGCTACACTGTAATGGAATGCAATGAACAGGTACAGAACATCCAGGAGTACACAATATTAGACAGGTATTAACAATTACCAAATGACATGAAACCCCCTGGTCATAGACCAGGGAAGCTGTTCCACTGCCCCTAACCCCTACCCACCCTGTTCCAAGAGAGAAAGGAGGAGTGGAGAGAGAAAAAAAGCAGTGGGTTAGACTTAGCCAAGGCCAGCCAAAGTAGGTGATCTCTCCTGAGTGAAGCCAAACAGCTGAGATCAGAAGAGGAGAGAGAGAATTGTTATGGTACAGCTCCTCTGATTCCAGATATTGATCCAATGAATTTATTTAGAATAATCTTTTCTTTTCCTTTTCACACCCAAGAGTGATCTATTTATTTTGTTTCTCTTTTCTGCATAGACTAAAACCACCACACCCATGGACCAGGCCTGCAGTGCTGCAGAGACAGTGAAGGGAAGAGAGAAAGGCAGAGGGGCTGGGGATGAAACCTTCTTACCTAGCTCTGCTCACTGCTGCTGACATGATGGAACTGAAGGGCTTTGTTCCTCCTTCTGTGTGCACACTCCGGGAGCCTTCAGCTGAGCATCAGCTGCCGAGATGGAGATGCCCCCAGGAGATACAGCTGCAGTGTCCTGAACCCACAGACTCACCATGTCTGTGGCTGCAGTGATTTCTCCTCTAGTGAGCTCTCAGCATCCTCCCAGTCCTGGCCACCTTGAAGCTGTTTCTGCCTTTATCTCCCTGAGATCCTCTGGCAGTGTCCTCAGCCCTGCTGTGCTGTGCAGAGGAGCTGCTCCTAGCCAGAGCTGTCTCCTGCAGTTCTGCCTGCTTGCCAGCAGCACCTTCCAGCCCAGGAGCCTGGCCTGGCTCGGCAGCTCAGGACCAGCCCAGGTATTTTAAAGGAGCCCTCTGGTGGCTTTGCTGCTGAGTCCATGAACCTCAGAGACTGAGAAGCTGATGAAACCTCTCCAGAAGTCAAAGTCAGATTCAAACTCTGAAGTTTCTTCTACTCTTAATGGGTCCCAGTGAAGCAAGCTGGGAAAGGGTCCCCGGGATCTGGTTAGAGCAGAAGGAGACAGTGGATGCAAGGGAAGCATCACTGGAGGCACTAAAGCATCTCCAGGCCCTGGTGAGGGCAGAGAACTGAGGCAGTGCTGACAGGTCAGGACAAGCAGCTAAAGGTGGCTCTGCTGCAGAGGAAACCTGGAGGGGTTTCATTGATCCAAAAGGCCAAGCCCTGATCCCCAGCCCCTGGCAAGGCAGATCCTGTCCCTCGCCTGTGGCTCTGGGCTCTGCTGGCAGCAGTGGGGAGTGAGGATGAGCAGTGACCAGGATGGGACCTTGACAGGTTTTGCTATGATTTGCTGATAAAAAGTAATGAACTGTACCTTTAAAAGTACTTTTTATCAGATGCTTTGTGCAATAAAAACCTCTCCAATTAGCTGCAGAAACCTTGGCAATAAAGAGAGGGTCAGCAGTATTTAATGAGCCCCATGGAGTATTTGGGGCTGATTACATCATCCTGAGGTACTGCCAGGAGACTCTGCCAAGGTACTGCTAAGAAGCCTCTCAACAAGTCCAAGGCAGAAGCAAACTCCAAAGTACCTTGAAGCACTGATTGGCCTCACTGAGGCTTGTTACTGACAAAGGTTCCCCAGGGACTCGTTAGAGCAGCTTGTTAGAGGCCAGGATTGCAGGGAGGCAAAGGCAAAGTACAGGGCAGAAAAACTTGCCTTTGCTCTATCAAGCAGAAAGGCCAAGCCCTGACCACTGCCCTTGCAATAGAAGAACCTCAAAGCCTCAAAGCAAAGTTTCTTCTCACAGGCCTTAGTGGCAGAGGCAACTGCCAGAGCCAAGGGGACAAAGGCCTTGGTCCTGTTGGTCCTCTCAGCCTTGCCAGAGCCCTTGGCCATCCCTACTGCAGCTTCTCCTATACTGTCCCATGCCTGCAGCTCTTTCCCTTCAGGTTGCTGACACCAATCTTGCTTCCCCAGCCAGCTCTCCCCCTGCCATTTCCATCCCCTCCCTGAGCTGTCTCAGCTCTCCCTGCCATTTCCTGACACCTCTGGATGGCCTCATGCATAGCAGCTCTGCCCTTTGAGGGACATTTCTTCAGCCTCATCTCCACTCTGAACCTTCCAAGCTGCCCTGGTTGGAGGTTTTGGTCTCTTCCCACTCCCCAGAAGAGCTCCACCCTCTCTGAAACCACCCTTCAGCCATGTTGTGGTGGTTTGAAAGGAAAGGCTCTGGTTTCCCTCCCCCAATGAGAAAGAAACTGCGGCTAATACTCAGTCGGAGAAATGAGTATATTTTTCAAGGAAACAGATTATATGTAACACAACAAATACAGGTATTTTACAATATATACAGGAATATACAGCAAATAAACACAGTCAGAAACCAGACCCCCAACAGAGGGGGTGTGGTGGTTTAGGCTGGGTGCTGGCCCAGATGCCACTGCGCAGGCCACACCTGGGAGGTCCCAAGGGGTGGGCCCAGCCCAGGGGGTGGTCACAGGGACCAGGTATTCCATTCCCATAATGCCCTGCTCCCCTATAAAGGCCATGCAGGGTCTTCACTTCCTCTTTCGTCCCCTGCTGCTGCCTAGGTAACATGGCGTGAGCTGCCTCCCTTGGGCCTGCTCAGGCCCAAGGCTGGGGTGGGGGGGGAGGGGGGAGAAAGAGCCCTGGGGGGTTTGGGTGTACCCCCAGGTGGGGATGGGATGTTCTTGGGTATGTTCTGGGATCTCTCTCTTTGTCATGGTGCTTGTGGGTCTCTGTAAAACTTTCATTGTTGTTTGTTATTGTTTTCCTATTTAAACTTTCCATCACTATTTTGCAATCCGTTTGCCTGAGTCGTTATTTCTGCCTGTGGTGGGGAGGGGATCTGCCCCAACCCATTACATTTTGGCGCGCCAACGTGGGGCCAACTGCAGCTCGGATTGCAAAAGATGGAGAGTTTAAATTTAGTTCTGGGCGTCGGTTTGGGTTTGGGAAGTTGGGGCTCAGGTTTTGTGTTGCCGGGGCGACTGTGTGAACTCCTGTGGACTGCAGAAGGATAGCTGGTGCGTGGCTGATGGCATGGAAGTCCCTCCTGTTGCTTGGGAACAGCGAGGGGTGGTTCTTTCTGTGACTTTCTGCCCAGGGTAGCTTAAGAGTGCTCGAGTAGCCTAAGAAGGCGAGACCTGCCTTCTCCTCATTCTCTGCGGAGCGGCGGGGAGCGGAGGAGGGGCAGCGGCAAGCAGAGCGTGGTCAGCCCGCGGCCGCTGCGGGAGCGGACACCCGCGGCGAGCGGGCAAGCGACTGCTGGAGGTGACTCGGACTCTGCATCGCGGCGACAGAGACGGCGGGGGCCGGGCCGGGCCGCGTTCAAGCGGCAGCGGCGGCACCGCCCGAGCCGGGCTGTGTTCAGGCGGCGGCGGCAGCTGTAAATCTTTCCCTGGTGTTTTCGGGCATGTTCTGAAAACGGCGCCGAGCACCTGGCTCCGCCTCCTCTCTTCTCAGTGAGCTGTGCTGCAGTCGCCCCCTCCGGGGGAGGGCTGTGAACCGGATGCGGTGATGCCTCGGTATGTGAACGCCCCGTCGGGGGGCAATGTGCCTGCGATGTGCATTGGTGTAGCTTTGGACTGGCCAGAAGCGGTCGGTTGTGGTTCCCTGGAGGGATGGAAAAAGCGGTCGTGGAGCCTGATTGCTCCGACCGGCTTGCCCCAGGGGTGGAAAAAGCCGCTGAGTAACTGTAAATGCAGATAAAGGCTTGGCTGAGAAGTTGTGAGGTGTTTCCAGGTGACCAGGATGTCCCAAGGAGTCCACAAGGAATTCACACTGCAGGAGAAGGACTGCGTCGCTGGGAGGTTCCATCATATGAGGAAGAAAACTGGAATGGACTGATGCTTGAGCCTGAATGAGAGACTGTGTGGAAGGACGCCCAGAAGAAGACATGGACTGTTGCTAGATATGTCATAAGAAGAGTTCTAATTTGATGATATGTTCTGGGTGCAGGGATTATGGTATGGAATAAGGGGTGGTCTGTGGTGGTTTAGGCTGAGTGCTGGCCCAGATGCCACTGCGCAGGCCACACCTGGGAGGTCCCAAGGGGTGGGCCCAGCCCAGGGGGTGGTCACAAGGACCAGGTATTCCATTCCCATAATGCCCTGCTCCCCTATAAAAAGGCCATGCGGGGTCTTCACTTCCTCTTTCGTCCCCTGCTGCTGCCTAGGTAACATGGCGTGAGCTGCCTCCCTTGGGCCTGCTCAGGCCCAAGGCTGGGTTGGGGGGGGGGGGGGGGAGAAAGAGCCCTGGGGGGTTTGGGTGTACCCCCAGGTGGGGATGGGATGTTCTTGGGTATGTTCTGGGATCTCTCTCTTTGTCATGGTGCTTGTGGGTCTCTGTAAAACTTTCATTGTTGTTTGTTATTGTTTTCCTATTTAAACTTTCCATCGCTATTTTGCAATCCGTTTGCCTGAGTCGTTATTTCTGCCTGTGGTGGTGAGGGGATCTGCCCCAACCCATTACAGGGGGCTTCCCCCTGTGCCCCCTTCAGCCCCTTACCTCCCTTCTCCCCCAAAGAGGTAGAAGAAGAGAAAAAAGGGGAGTTATTACAGCAGAGGCCTAAGCACAGGGAGTTAGTTAGTTCTTATCTCTTGTCAAGAAGCCCAGAAGCAGATCCAGCCGAAAGGGACAGCGAAGAAAGGAAGACTGAGAGAAAGTCCCGGCTGCGCCAGGCCCAACCTC
This sequence comes from Dryobates pubescens, assembly GCF_014839835.1. Classification (NCBI taxonomy): domain Eukaryota; kingdom Metazoa; phylum Chordata; class Aves; order Piciformes; family Picidae; genus Dryobates; species Dryobates pubescens. The sequence goes on from NW_026530808.1 coordinate 4,805, forward strand.
ACCTCCCACCTTACTTGGCCATTGAAATTCATTTAGAATACCAAAATATTTTATAAACACTTAGCCAGTGTGCCCCTTTCTTAAAGGCACAGTGTCAAACAGTTACACATGTGCCCACTGCTCTGGTAGTGCCCTAAGCCTCCATTGAGCAGGCTGAAGCAGCCCAGGTCCCTCAGCCTCTCCACAGAGATGTCAACCTCCATCCTGGCAGATCTTCTCTGCAGCCTCCTCAGTTCCTCCCTTCTCTATCAGACTGCAGAACCCCACACCTAGATGCCAAGCATCCAGATGTGGCTACAGCAGTGCTGAGTCGGGGGAGGACAACTTCTGTGCCTGGGTGGCCACACTCCTTCTGCCGCAGCCCAGCTGCAGTTGTTCTTCTTCCCTATGTGCAGGGTTTGCTCCATCCCAGGGCATTTGGAATAAGGAAAAGAACCTCAATAAAATCTTGCTCAGTATTGCTCTATGAACTGCAGACAGGCCTTAGGCCTGGTCCTTGAAATGGGAGCTTAGGAGAATACAGAGGCTTAGGGCCTGCTCTTGAAGGTGACATTTGCCCCAGCTCTTCCCAGAGGGGTCCTTGCTGTCCCCCGTTCTGCTCCCTGAAGCAGACAGCACTCACACATGCCCTGCACTCTAACAGCCACGCAAACAAAGGGGAACAAGCTCAGGGTTATTGCTCCAAACAACTTCTTGAGACTGTAGCCCAAGGCAGGAATCCACAACCATAGCCAGGCCCAGAGCTCTGGGCAGCCCCAGGTGGTGTCTTCCTTTTGCACTTCATGCAGAATCTGCTTGGTTCCCATAGCTCACTGATCATGCAATGGGCTGGGCTGGAAGGGATCTCCAAAGGTTGTCTTGTCCAACCTTCCCAGGGACATCCTCAACTAGATCAGGTTGCCCAGAGCCCTGACAAGCCTCACTTTCAATATCTCCAGGGATGGGAACCCAACCCCTCCCTGGGTAACATGTTCCAGTGTTCCACTACCCTCATGGTGCAGAACTTGTGCTGGCTCCTCCTTCCTGCACAATCCTGCTTTGTTCCCATCTCTCACCCATATCTATGGATGTCCTTCCTCTCTGATCCATGGAAACACAACAGCTTGTCTTCAGTGCTGTGCTCATTGCTCTTTCTGAGGCACAGACCATGCCTGGAGCCATTCCCTCCTCAGCAGCTATTTCTGCAACCTGTTTCCCTCCTCCCTGGGAAGCTGATCCTGCACCTGCAGTCCTATTGCAGAGGACTGGAAGAGCAGAGATCTTCACCATGGCCTTTCCTGCTTCACTTTCTCCTGAGCAAGGCAGAAAGCATCAGGCAAAGCTGTGCCAAGCAGAGGCCCTTTCCTTCGCAGCATTGTTTCATTTGTGCCATTTCACATCTCCTTGGACCCAACTTGGAGTCTCTCACTGATCAGCCACAGTTGTATTTGGCAGCACTGCCCCAGGGGCACAGATTCCTGACCAGCTGAGGGGTAATCTTTCCCTGCCTTTACTGCCACATCTCCAAGGCTTTCCCTTTCCTCCTTGTGGTAGGTTGAGAGAGGGCTTAGCTCTCCCTCCTCCACAGAGTAAGAAACCACAGCTAACTCAGTCGAAGAGCAAAAGCTATATATATTTACAAGCATATATGGAAAGCAGGTTATATATAACACAATATATACAGGTATTTACAATATATACACAGAAATACACAGCAAAGACAAATAACACAACAAAAATCCCTCCCTCAGGGAGGGATCCCCTCTTTGGAACCCCCTCTCTCCCCCCCTTACCTCCCTTTCTCCCCAAAAAGGGGTTAGAGAGAGAGAAAGGCAAGTTACTAAGGAAAAGAGTTGTTAGCAAGCTTCAAAAGCCCATGCAGGATTAGTGTTTGCTTATCTGAAGGCCAAGTCCAGCAGTTCGCAGAAGAAGCAGGCAGGGAGAACAGGCTGAAACACCAAACTCCCCCAACTCCCAAACCGAACTGAACTGAGGAGAAAAAATTTTCCAACTGCTCTACAATCTAAAGTTGCATTTTTGTTTATCAACCAATGAAATTCGTTTAGAATATCAGAATGTTTTGGTTCTAGTACCAAAAACATTAGCCAGTGTGTTCCAGCAGTGTTTGTTCTTAAAGGCACAGCCTCAAACGACCACAGTCCACCCCTTTCTAAACAATTTCATTGGTTGTCCGTACTGTCCATCCAATCCAGAACAATATTTACAGTTTGTAAGTCAAGTTCATAGTCCATTCCGTCTATACTCAGATGTAGATGATTCAGAAGTCCAAGAAAATCCAAAATCAAGAAAATGGAAAACAGTTTGTCTCTCCGCAGACGAAGCGAAGAAAAAGGGAAACAGGGACTCAGGGACTCTCAGTTGACTCAGGGCTCTCAGGGTTCTCAGGGTTCGTGCACCGTAGATTCCTCAGGGACTCTTTCCTTTGGACGCGCTGTAGCTGTACAACATTCTGAAATTAAACTCTCTCAGCTAAAGTTAAATCTCTTTGTGGAATACACTGAATTTCACCATTCTCTTGCATTACCCAATAAGTGTGACCCGGACCTTCTGCTGAAACCACCCCTCGGACAGGTTTAGCCTCTCCTGAGGGCGAAAATACCCAAACAGTTTTACCTAACAGATTCTTTTCCCTAACAACAGGAACTCTATCACCTTCTACTTTCTGTAGCAGATCAGAATGTGCAGGTCCAGCTCGGTTCACTGAACCTCTACTGTTCACCAGCCAGGTTGCTTGTGCTAAATGTTTCTCCCAGTTTTTCAAAGATCCACCTCCCATGGCTTTGAGAGTGGTCTTCAACAAACCGTTGTAGCGTTCAGTCTTCCCTGCAGCTGGTGCATAGTAAGGAATATGGAAAATCCACTCAATACCGTGCTCTTTTGCCCAGCTCTTTACAAGGTTGTTCTTGAAGTGAGTTCCGTTGTCTGACTCAATCCTCTCTGGAGTTCCGTGTCTCCACAGGATCTGTCTCTCCAGACCGAGAATGGTGTTGCGTGCAGTTGCATGTGGGACTGCGTAAGTCTCCAGCCATCCAGTGTTGCCTCTACCATAGTAAGCACGTACTGCTTACCAGAACGAGAACGTGGTAGAGTGATGTAGTCAATCTGCCAAGCTTCACCATACCTGTATTTGGACCATCTGTCACCATACCACAAGGGCTTAATTCGCTTTGCCTGCTTAATAGCAGCACAAATGTCACAGTCATGGATGACTTGTGTGATAGCATCCATGGAAATGTCTATGGATCTGTCACGAGCCCACTGGTATGTTGCATCTCTGCCTTGATGTCCTGACGAATCGTGAGCCCACCGAGCTAAGAATATCTCACCTCGGTGTTTCCAGTCGAGATCAAGTTCAGAGTCCTTGTCTACTTGAGAAACTCTTGCAGCTAAATCTGCCTGATGGTTGTGCTGCTGTTCCTCAGTAGCTTTGCACTTGGGAATGTGAGCATCAATGTGTCTCACTTTCACTGGAATTCTCTCGATTCGATCAGCAATGTTTTGCCACAGTTCAGCTGCCCAGATGGGTTTTCCTTTCCTCTGCCAACCATTCTTCTTCCAGTTCTTTAGCCAACCCCATAGAGCATTGGCTACCATCCATGAGTCGGTGTAGAGATAAAGCTTTGGCCATCTCTCACGTTCAGCCACGTCGAGAGCTAGCTGGACAGCTTTTACCTCTGCAAACTGACTGGATTCTCCTTCTCCATCCTTCGCCTCTGCAACTCGGCGTGTTGGACTCCACACGGCAGACTTCCACCTTCGCTTGTTCCCGACGAGACAACAGGAACCGTCTGTGAACAAAGCATATTTCTTTTCATCATCAGAAAGGTCATTGTAAGGAGGAGCTTCCTCAGCACGAGTTACTCTCTCCTCTGGAGGTTTAGCACAGTTGGTATCTTCAGGCCAACTTGAGATCACCTCCACCAGACCAGGTCTTTCAAGATTTCCCATTCGAGCTCTCTGTGTTATCAGGGCCATCCACTTAGACCAGGTGGAATCTGTGGCATGATGTGGTGTGGAACCTTTGCCTTTGAACATCCAATTCAAAACTGGCAATCTGGGAGCTAAGAGAAGTTGTGACTCAGTTCCAATTACTTCAGAAGCTGCTTTCACTCCTTCATAGGCAGCTAGAATCTCTTTCTCTGTTGGAGTGTAATTAGCCTCTGAACCTCTGTAACCTCGACTCCAGAAACCAAGAGGTCGTCCACGTGTCTCACCTGGAGCTTTTTGCCACAAGCACCAGGTTGGACCATTGTCACCTGCAGCCGTGTACAAAATGTTCTTAATGTCTGGACCATCTCGCACAGGTCCCAGACCCACTGCTTGGACTACTTCTTGCTTTATCTGGTCAAAGGCTGCTTGCTGTTCAGGTCCCCAGTGGAAACTGTTCCTCTTTCGAGTCACATCATACAGAGGTTTCACAATCTGACTGTATCCAGGAATGTGTAGTCTCCAAAATCCCACTATCCCCAAGAAACGTAGAGTTTCTTGCTTGTTCGTGGGATTTGCCATGGTAGAGACTCTATTTACCACATCCACTGGAATGTGTCGGCGTCCATCCTGCCACTGCACTCCCAGAAACTGGATCTCTGTGGTAGGACCTTTCACTTTGTCTCTCTTGATGGCAAAACCTGCATTCAGGAGAATGTCCATGATTTTGTTACCTTTCTCGAAGACTTCCTCAGCAGTTTTACCCCAGACGATGATATCATCGATGAACTGGATGTGTTCTGGAGCACCACCTTCCTCCAGAGCATCATGGATTACTGCATGACAGATGCTGGAGCTGTGGATCCAGCCCATTGGCAGTCTGTTGAAAGTGTACTGGATTCCTCTCCAGGTGAAAGCAAACTGAGGCCTGCATTCCTCTGCTATGGGAATAGAGAAGAAGGCATTAGCAATGTCTATGGTAGCATACCATTTGGCCTCTTTGGATTCCAGCTCATACTGGAGTTCCATCATGTCTGGTACTGCTGCACTCATAGGCGGAGTTACTTCATTCAGGGCTCGGTAGTCCACTGTCAGACGCCAGTCTCCATTCGGCTTTCGCACAGGCCACACTGGACTGTTGAAAGGTGAATGAGTTTTGCTGATGACTTTCTGACTCTCCAACTGACGAATCAGATTCTGAATGGGCAACAAAGAGTCACGGTTGGTTCTGTATTGTCTGTGATGCACAGTCCGAGAAGCAACCGGCAACTTAATGTCCTGAATCTTGTGTTGTCCCACAACTGCAGATTCATCAGAAAGCTCAGGTCTAGCAGACAGCTTCAGTTTTTGTCCATCAATTTCTACAGAAGCTACTCCAAAAGCCCATTTGTAACCTTTAGGGTCTTTGAAACGCCCTTCTCTCAGAAAATCAATTCCCAAAATACAAGGTGCATCAGGTCCGGTCACAACTGTATGCTTTTTCCATTGTTTACCAGTTAAGCTTATATTAACCTCCACTTTACTTAACTCTTGAGATCCACCAGTGACTCCCAGAATAGTTATGGACTCTGATCCCTGATAATTTGATGGCAATATGGTGCACTGAGCTCCTGTGTCAACCAAGGCCTTGTACTTCTGAAAGTGTGAAGTGCCAGGCCACTGGATGTACACATCCCAATAGATTCTGTTATCTGTATTACCCCTCTCCTCCCCCTGGCGGGAGGCAGGGCACCCCTAGTTATGGGGAACATGTCCACAGGTGCAACGAGCACACTGTGCAGTGTTAGAACTGGAGCCACTGTTGGAGCTACTAGAGTTGTCCTGGGGAACTGTGGAAGTAACAGCTACCCTTCTGGTATTGCTACCTCGGGTTCTGCCACTTTGCAGTTCTCTCAGTCTCCTGAAAAGATTAGAAGTTGGTTGACCATCCCACCTGTTCATGTTCTCACCAAACTGATCACGCAGGGTAATCCAAATAGTCCTACGTGACTGCCTTGGTGGTCTGTTTTGGTTTGATCTGTTTTGGAATGACCTCCTTGGAGGATGTCTATTCCTCACAGATGAAACCTGTACCCACCTGGAGGAAGAATTGGAATCATCTCTTTGTGCCAATTGGGAGATGGTGTTTTTAAATTCATCCTTCAGCTCTTTCATGCAATTCTCCAGTTTTCCAGACAGAGTTTCAATGGCTGAAACCAAAGAAACACGTGTCATGCTATCATCCAATTGTCTCAATTGATCAGTGAATTGGCCAACCGTAAGAGGAGCTCCACCATAATTTCTTGCTACAATTCTGCTTGCCAGAATGTTTGCATAATTGGAAGGAGCAAGCTTAATGAGCTTTTTAGTAAGACCATTTCCTACAGGAACATCATCAGGATTCAGAGATTCATGTTCACCATAGAGTACCTCTCTAACAGCAAATTCTCTCAGACGCTTGATTCCCTCATCTATGGTAGTCCAGGGCTTAGGATTCCATGGAAGATCATCTCGGGAAGGGTATCTCATGAGAACCGCCATTAGAAGGCGTATCCACAGATTAACCTTACCGAGAGCCTTGCCTAGATGTCTATCTATTCCATTATCCTTTGAGAGAGTTCCTAGCTGGGCTGCTGACTTGTCTCCAACCATTAGAGCTGGAGCACCTGTATCATAGCATCTACCAAACCAAGCGAGAACTGGCTCCTTATCTGCTCTGAGATAGTCTTTTCTTACATTTCTAAGCTCCTCCCGGGGTGAAGAGCAGTCGGTTATGTCATCTTGTTCTTGCTCCTCTGCCTCCTGTTCCTCAACTTGTGGTCCCAACAACCTTTCTGTCACTCTCTCAAGGATCCCTTTAAGCTGAGAGGCACCACCACTAGCTGCTGTCCTACCAAGAGATGCATCTCGATCCTCTGATGATCTCAATAACTCAGCTATATTTTTAAGACAAACTTTTTCTTCCTCCCCAGCAGAAGAACCCTGCTGTGCATCCCCGTCAGCTCCTGAATCAGCTTTAGTCTTACCCTTCCTTGTTGTTAAAACTGCTACTTGCTTTACTGGAGCTGTGTTTGGGTTTCCAGCTGCCTTATTATCAGAAGCTGATAAGCTTTGAGACAGATTAGCTGCTTTGGAGGACGCTTCCGCTCCTGCCATGGAAGAAGGAGGAAATGACTTTGCCTCGTTAATGGTGGCTGCTGGGGACACAGGAGCCGCCATGTTTGGGGCAACTGCAGCCTCTGGCTGCTTGCCAGAATCATTAGCAGTGCTATTCAGAGCTGCCTTGCCGATTGACTTTTTAGCTTTATCTTTAACTGACACAGATTCTCCATTATCATCCTCACTGGATGTTCCTGAAACAGAGCCAGGGTGGCGTTTTCGTCTCTTAACCCTCCGTTTTATAACAAAACATGCCTTGGACACTTTTTTCTCCCGGTACAGTGCTACCAACAAATACACATTAATTATCAGGAGCAGCAGGACTACACACATCGAGAAAATCAGCTTTGGATCCCAGCCATCACTTAAAATTACCCTTTCACCGAGCGGAATCTTAAACTCTTTTATCTCAATAGGGAGTGTGCTAGATGTAACATTCCTGTACTTTTTAACATAAAAGAATTCCAGGCACTGATCATACAGAAGCCGAATCTTGTACTTAAACCACAAATATAATTTTTGCATTATATATTTACCTATCTTATCGATAATCATACCCAGGCAATACTTGTAGATCAATACACCAAAGACCGAGAAGAACAGACGCTCAAAAAGCCAAAACACCTTCATGTTTGCTCGTTCGACTTAAGCAAGCAATAAATCAAACTAATTTGTCAGCAAGCCCCACGTTGCGCGCCAATAAATGTGGTAGGTTGAGAGAGGGCTTAGCTCTCCCTCCTCCACAGAGTAAGAAACCACAGCTAACTCAGTCGAAGAGCAAAAGCTATATATATTTACAAGCATATATGGAAAGCAGGTTATATATAACACAATATATACAGGTATTTACAATATATACACAGAAATACACAGCAAAGACAAATAACACAACAAAAATCCCTCCCTCAGGGAGGGATCCCCTCTTTGGAACCCCCTCTCTCCCCCCCTTACCTCCCTTTCTCCCCAAAAAGGGGTTAGAGAGAGAGAAAGGCAAGTTACTAAGGAAAAGAGTTGTTAGCAAGCTTCAAAAGCCCATGCAGGATTAGTGTTTGCTTATCTGAAGGCCAAGTCCAGCAGTTCGCAGAAGAAGCAGGCAGGGAGAACAGGCTGAAACACCAAACTCCCCCAACTCCCAAACCAAACTGAACTGAGGAGAAAAAATTTTCCAACCGCTTCACAATCTAAAGCTGAATTTTTGTTTATCAACCAATGAAATTCGTTTAGAATATCAGAATGTTTTGGTTCTAGTACCAAAAACATTAGCCAGTGTGTTCCAGCAGTGTTTGTTCTTAAAGGCACAGCCTCAAACGACCACACTCCTGGTGCTGCCCACCCAGTGTGTTTGTTCCTTATTATGGGATGGTGACAGCCTGGATGGGTGCACACCCTGAGTGTTTTTCCCACAGAGGTGCCCTGACTTCAGGCAGTCAATGTTTGCTAATCAGTTAGGTTGCATCTCTGGACACATTTGGAATCTCTCTTCTTTGGATCAGGAGCCTCTTCCATCCCCCATCCTGTGCTTCTTTTTCTGGAGTATCCTTAAGGAGGGAAGTGTTCATCCACAAGCTCAACAGGAGACACCATTGTGTACTTACAGCCCAGAGAGCCAATTGTGTCCTGGGATTCAGCAAGAGAAATGTGGCCAGCAGGGCCAGGGAGGTGATTCTCCCACTCTGCTCCACCCTGGTGAGACCCCACCTGGAGCTCTGTGCCCAGTTCTGGAGCATCTATTACAAGAAGGATCTGGAGGGGCTGGAAGGTCTCCAGAGAAGGGCCATGTCCCAGTTTGAAGGCAGATCCTCCCTTGCCTCCCACCAGGACAGAAAAATGAGACTCAGACAAAAGGATTGCAGAAGTGATGGAAAGTTTAAATGGAAAAGCAGTGAGTGGTTTAGAGAGAACCACAAGCTCAGTGACAAAAGAAGTTCCCAAAGCATACCTAGAAACCTCCCAGCACTCCCCTTCTCCCTACCTGAGGGTACACCCAGAACCCTCAGGGCTATTTCTTGCCCCCCTCCATTGTTAGGCTAATCTCAGCTGGCCCGATCTGAGATTGCCCTTTCCCCTTCTCCTCTTGACATTAGGCCTACCCAGGCCTAAGAGGCCTTGAGATAACTTCCCTTCCATTACCAGGTAGGGAGCATCTCTCACAGTAGCAGTGAGGGAAGAAAGAGGAAGTGTGAGACCTTGCAGATGGATTTATAGGGAGCAGGACATTATGAGAGTGAAGTATGCAGCTTCCTGTTTCTACCCACTGGGCTGGACACTTGGGACACTCGAGGTGTATCTTATGTGGTAGCAGCAGAAGGCACTGAGCCCAAACTGCTACATGCCACCCCTTATTTCATGCCATTATTCCTGCACCCAAAACATATCATTGAAGGACTGAATTTAGGGAGCAGAACCTCAAGCACCGCTCAGCTGATAGAAGGAAATATTTTAGCCCTTGTGGGTCATAAACCCTGGGAACAGACTGCAGCTGTGTAGAGAAAGAATAGGCATTTAGCTGACTACCAACGGCCAACCGACTTGGGGAAGCTACACAAGGACCTGAAAATAGGAGCTGGTAAACACTGCAACAGAGTCGTTTGTCTTCTGTCTGAACTTAGATAAGAGATGTGTGTTTCGGACGACAGAGGTTATGGAATCAATGCGACTGACCAATATGATCGGGTACTGATTCTTTATTGTTCCAGTATTGCAGACCTATGGCACAGGCCTATGGTGAGAGCATGGAAGGAGAAGATATAGGACAGGCAGAAGAAGAAGAAGAGTGTAGCAAGGGAAACCACAACTTATATAAACTCAGGGTATGCCTTGTTGGCATGGACTCATTTGTTCCCTATGAGTGACCACACATCACACTATTATAGATTATTGGTCATTACTAATGACACACGAGGTTTGTTGATGCAGGTGCATGTCCTGTTGTCCTGAGATAACTCACTATGTTTCTAGCTACCAGCATCTTGTTTTAGTTACAGTGCTGCAGGCACAGCACTGTTTTGGCATACTGGTAGCTAGCTCTGCACTTCTGCTGAGCATGGCCTACCACCATGTCAGGCTCTAGGCCTGCACTGCCAGATTGCTCACACTGCTTGTAACTGGCATTGCCACAAATCCCCCTTTTTGTTTTTGTGAGCAATCTGGTCAAGGGAGTTATTCTCATCCCATACAAGACAATATTTGCATACACAGAAGCAAGCAAGGTAAAGCTAAGCTGTATTGCAAAAGCAAGAGTTCTGTAGTGCAGCATGTCTAACAGACTGATGTAACCTGTACAAGGCACAAAGCTTGAGTTGAACTAGTTACAACGTTCTGACAGAGCTGGCATAACCCATGGTCAAAGATAACAAACCTTGTAAAGAAGAACTTAGATCTTAATAGTTCTGATCTTTACATTTCACTCTTCTTATTGACAGAGAAGACTTGACTATGCCTGAACACATTGCACACAGAGATGAAGGCACAAATGTCATCCTTAGCACTGTCTTTTACAATCTGCCTTAGGGTTATGTTGCATCTTTATTTTCTCTAGGATGGTAAAAAATCATGAATTGTTTAATGGTAGCAAGATCTCTTTAATCTGTAAAGGTAGATCTGGCCAGGCTCTAGCTTCACAGACAGAAAACTTGCAGGCAAACAGCAAGAGCAAAGAAGCTTCGTTGCTTTGCCCAATATAAAATTACACATAATAATGTGGTTTTGCTCATCCTAGTAATGCTGATCTCTTGATGTTCACACAACAGTTAAGCAGTCACAACACTCAGCTATAAGGTAGATGCTTTCTGTTGACATCTTGGATTATCGTGACAGTCGTTGAGGTCAGTGCTAGGCAGGTTTGCTGATTGTCATCTTCATGAGAGTTGTGCTGTGTTCGTGTGCCTTGTGGTGAGAGGGTTGCAGCACTTTGCAAAGTTGATGTTTCTAGGTGTTGCCATGAGCTAACTAGCTCTTGTTGGTACCATTAAAAAACTTTTTTTTGCTATGGGGTATTCTCTTTTTTATTTGGTATTTATTTGTTAGTTGTTGTTTCCAACCTACAATGCAAATGCATGTTGTGTTATAATGGATTTTGATTTTCCCTCTAGGTGTGTAAAATTATAGCAAACTGGTGAGATAACATAGAAGTCCATAGGAACATTTTCTCTAATCACACAACAATCAAACAACCATAATATTCAGTCCTAAGTCACATGGTGCTGTGGTACATTCTTCTGAGTGATGCTTTTGATCCCAGATTATCCTAACAGTTACTGTGATGGATGTTCGACTGCATGGGCAATGCTGTTCCTTCATATTCTTCATTCTTCTGCTGTTGTTTATTGCAATGATTGCAGTCGACATGGGGTAGTTATTTCTTGCTGGTATCAGTAAAAATCATTAGCTATAAAATATACATCCTCTTGTTTCTTTTTTTTGTTGCTTATTTTTTCTTCAGATATTTTAAAAATATTTTCTGAATTTTATTTTTTATTTGTTTAAAAAATGTTTTAGTAAATTTAAATTTCAATTTTAAAAAATAATTTAATTTATTTATTTTTTTAATAATTTATTTTCTTTTTAATCCAATTTTTTAAATTTAATTTTTAATGTTAAAAAAAATTGTTTTGGTCATGTGTGTATGTATATATATCTTTAATTTTTATTTTATTTTTTTTTGTATGCCGGGGGATGGCCACTGGGGCCGCTGCCATGGCTGCTGCTGTGGGGGCCACTGCCGGGGCCACTGCCGGGGCCACTGGGGCCACCGCTACGGTCGGTGCTGCCGGTGTCGGTGGTGCGTCGGTAGCTGCCACCTCAGTTGGAGCTGTCAGGGCTGCCTCGGTCAGAGCCGCTGGGGCTCGTGGGGGCCGCTGGGGCTCGTGAGAGCAGTTTCCCTGCCTATGACAATCTGGAGTAAAATGAGTAGGTCTGTGACAGTGAGCACAGCACTTCCGAGTCTGTCCAGCAGTCAGGCAATTTGATTTAGGGTGCCCAGGTTTCCCAGACTTACAATATTTTCCACCCAGGTTCTTTCCCTTGTGTGGTGGTTGTACTGGTGGCTTCACGACTGCTTCTACGGCCGTGGCTAGATATGTTGCTGTTTGTTGGAGCATCATTCGTTCTGCTGCATCCAGCAGTCATGAGGCAGTGGCACCTGTTGGTAAAATGCTCAGAACCTGTTTAATTTTTTCATTAGCATTGTCAAATGCCAGAACATCCAGCATTTTTACCTTCATATCGAGAGTCAAATCCAGATTAGTATTGAATGTCATATGTAAGGTATCGACAAAGGAACCAAATGACTCTGTTGGACCCTGATCAGTAGTGATAAATGCAGGATCAGATTTATCATCCTGGACTCTTGACCACTCTGTGATCGCTAAATCCTGACTTAATTGCAAAGCCTTATCAGGAAGTTGCATTTGCTGATCTGATCTAGCAAGAGTCTTGCCCCAACGAGTTGGTTAGCAGTGACACCTTGTAAAAGGTCTGCTGACTGCTGGGTCATGGCTTCTGCGGCTTTGCAAGCGATTTGCCATCTATCGAGAAGTTGCAAGCTCTGATGTGGTGTTATTTTCAACCCTCTGCTTGCTGACATGGGTTGAAGCTCAGAGGGTATTGTCTTAGGATCTAACTTTTTTTGCAATTAGAATATCATCCATATCATGATAGATGAGGAACTCAAAATGAATCTGTCTAAATATGGACAGAGCCCAAGCCACATATATTTGGTACAGGGTGGGAGAATTCTGCTTGCCTTGAGGCATTGATATCGTTGGGTGGGTTCTGCCTTGTTAATTGATGGCCCAGTAAATGCAAACTTTTCTGAGTCCTCCAGATGTCATTCACCTCTCCACTGATGCAGCAGCAGATCGGTTCCGCATCCTCCCACCTCCCGATCCCTTACACTATTGTCCCTTTGGAATTCAGTTGTATTCCCCATTGCAGTGATATCATCTGCTGATAATGTCTGGGATCTGAGATGCAGGGAGGGTAGCACAGCTGGAACTGCTGGGGCCGTGGCCACCGCCATGGGGATGGCCATCAGGGCTGCTGGGGGCACTGCTGTGGCTGCTGCCAGGGCCGCCACTGGGGCCGCCACCATGCAGACAGCTGCCGGGACTGCTGGGATGGGGTCCTCCGCCGGGGCTGCCAGGGCCACTGGCATGGGGGGGCCCACTGCCATGGTCCGTGCTGCTGGTGTTGGTGGCATGTTGGTCCAGACCGCCTCAGTCAGGGCCCCCGGGACTGCTGGGAGGGGTGTGGTTGTAAAAATGCCAAGAGGAGCTGCAAAACAGAGTCGGCGCAGTTTTGATTTCTTAGTGTTGGGTTTTTATCTTCTGAATCCGAGCTGTTGCTGGCAGTATTAGAGGGAGATGTTGGTGATGGGGATCGAATACGCTGAACCACAGGTTTCGCTGCCTTTTTACAGCTTTTTGTCTGCTTAGGGCAAATGCAGTGGTGGTGTCTGGTGAACGCGGTGTGCCTGCCAAGATGGCGGACGTGGCACCTCCTTGCAGTGAGTGTTCATGTGTTCTGACCTCCGTTTTGTTTTCACGTGTCTCTTCAGTCCGATCAGGATTCACTTCTGTCGCTACTGATGCAGCAGCCTCGTGGAAAAGAATGGTAATAAGAGAGCTGTGATTCATGTAGGAGGAGGAATAGCAGGTGATTTAAATAGTGACAAGGATGCTGACAAAGTGGCAGACGATGCAGGGAGGGAAAAGGGAAGGGGGAGTGGGGGGCAGAGGGTGCAGAGCCTTCTGAATCTCCCTTTTCCATCTTGCTTAGAACAAATGCCACAGCAGCTCAATCGAGAGTAGAGCTTTCTGCTTTCATAGATTGCAGTGTATGTGAGAATGTGCCACAAGGTGCTATAGCAAAAAGCTTCTTTTTGAGCCTTTAGGCACCTCATCCCACAGCTGGGCCCCGATTTTGTCCCATGCTTTGGAATTAAAAGCTCCTTTTACTGTGGGGACAGAAAGTAGAATGTGATAGAGTTCCTGTTGTTAGAGAAAAGAATCTGTTAGGTAAAACTGTTTGGGTACTTTCGCCCTCAGGAGAGGCTAAACCTGTCCGAGGGGTGGTTTCAGCAGAAGGTCCGGGTCACACTTATTGGGTAATGCAAGAGAATGGTGAAATTCAGTGTATTCCACAAAGAGATTTAACTTTAGCTGAAAGAGTTTAATTTCAGACTGTTGTACAGCTACAACACGTCCAAAGGAAGAGTCCCTGAGGAATCTACGGTGCACGAACCCTGAGAACCCTGAGAGCCCTGAGTCAACTGAGAGTCCCTGTGTTCTTGTTTCCCTTTTATTCGCTTCGTCGGCGGAGAGACAAACTGTTTTCCATTTTCTTGATTTTGGATTTTCTTGGACTTCTGAATCATCTACATCTGAGTATAGCCGGAATGGACTATGAACTTGACTTACAAACTGTAAATATTGTTCTGGATTGGATGGACAGTACGAACAGCCAATGAAATTGTTTAGAAAGGGGTGGACTGTGGTCGTTTGAGGCTGTGCCTTTAAGAACAAACACTGCTGGAACACACTGGCTAATGTTTTCGGTACTAGAACCAAAACATTCTGATATTCTAAACGAATTTCATTGGTTGATAAACAAAAATGCAGCTTTAGATTGTAGAGCAGTTGGAATTTTTTTTTTTCCTCAGTTCAGTTCGGTTTGGGAGTTGGGGGAGTTTGGTGTTTCAGCCTGTTCTCCCTGCCTGCTTCTTCTGCGAACTGCTGGAGTTGGCCTTCAAATAAGCAAACACTAATCCTGCATGGGCTTTTGAAGCTTGCTAACAACTCTTTTCCTTAGTAACTTGCCTTTCTCTCTTTCTAATCCCCTTTTTGGGGAAAAAGGGAGGTAGGGAGGGAGAGAGGGGGTTCCAAGGAGGGGATCCCTCCATCGGGGAGGGATTTTTGTTGTGTTATTTGTCTTTGCTGTGTATTTCTGTGTATATATTGTAAATACCTGTATATATTGTGTTATATATAACCTGCTTTCTATATATGCTTGTAAATATATAGCTTTTGCTCTTCGACTGAGTTAGCTGTGGTTTCTTACTCTGTGGAGGAGGGAGAGCTAAGCCCCCTCTCAACCTACCACAGCTCTCTAGGACTGCTAAGCAACATCACTGGCATGTTGCAGGTTCTGTGGAATTTGATTCCATCATGGCATGAAAAGAGACAGCCTTTGTGTGGGGATATATTGAAGTGTGCCTTGAAAGCGGTCAGTCCCTGGGTGGCAGGGTGTGTGGAAGGACTTGGGCAGGTTCCTAGGAGCATTATCACCTCCCATAGCCTGGGACTTTACCCCAGAAGAGGCGAGCGATCCTACTAAACTGACTCTCCATCTGATGGAAGGGTGCCTCGCTTATCCCAGTGAGAACCAACAACTTCTTGCACTCTACTGGGGCCTGGCCTGTGCTTACTGAGCCACAGTTCAGTACTCTGTGAGGACTATGGCTGAGGCAGGCACCCAAACACTACCTGAGGACACCATGGTAGAGATGGGGACCCAAACAGCAACCAGAGAGATTGCCCCAGTTGTAAAAAGAAGCAGTGGACAAGGAGGTCAACAGGTCCCTCTCATCAACTGATAAGAGATGAGGAAGATTATGATTAAGAGGCTGGTCCATCAAGTGGCAAATCAGAGGAAGTGAGTGAGATTAAACAAGAAGCAGAGACTACTCGGTCCTTAACCTCAGCAGAACTGAGAGACATAGGCAAGGATTATAGTCGCCAGCCAGGAGAGCGGATTGCTGCTTGGCTGCTCCGGTGCTGGGATAATGGGGCTGACAGCCAACTGCTGGAAGGGAAAGAGGCCCAACAATTGGGACCCGTTGCTAGAAACAGAGGCATTGAGAAAGGCATTGCAAAGGAGACAGGCATATGCAGCCTCTGGAGATGACTCCTGCTAAGTGTGAGGGCCAGGTACCCATGCAAGGAGGACCTTATGAGTTCTCCAGGGAAGTGGAACACTGCAGATGAAGGAATCCAATACTTAAGAGAATTAGCAGTGTTGGAAGTTATCTATAGTGATTTAGATGATCAAAGTGTCTCCACAGATCCAGAGGATGTCCCATGCACACGGGCCATGTGGAGGAAAGTGATCCAAGGTGCTCCAGCATCATATTCACAGTATCACAGTATCACAGCAACTAAGGTTGGAAGAGACCCCAAGGATCATCAAGTCCAACCTGATATTCAAACAGCCTAGCACTGATGTACTATTTGGATGAGGACACACAGTCTGTGGAGACAGTGTCAGCCTGGCTCCAGAATTTGGAGGATAACCTCTGTACCAACTCAGTATCACAGTATCACAGTATCACAGTAACTAAGGTTGGAAGAGACCCCAAGGATCATCAAGTCCAACCTGTTCCAACAGACCTCACAACTAGATCATGGCACCAAGTGCCACGTCCAATCTCCCCTTGAACGCTTGGCTGTGGCTGCTGGAGAAGCTGAAAGGCAGCAGCAGGGACCTGCCTTGGAAGGCCCTGGAGAGGTTTCTTGTGCCTGCTCAGCTGCCAGGCCACAAGCAGGCTGAGGCCTTGGGCCAGCATTGGGACATCAGGGATGGCTGAGGAGCTCCTAGGGCAGGAGGAGCCACATGGCCATGAGGTGAGTGTGAGCTCACTGCAAACTACAATCCCTTTGTGTCATTGGACAGCAGCAGTCCCAGGGCTCTGCCTGGGACTGTGCCATCCCTTGTGCCTGCCAAGCTGAGAGGCAGCAGCAGGGAGGTGCCTTGGTTGTTGCTTTGGAGCTGGAGGTTCTGCTGTGTCCCCAGGCAGAAAGGCCTCTGTCAGGGACCATTGCCAATGACCTGGGATGGAGCAGAGGCTGAGCAGAGTGAAGAAGGCCAAGTGCAGCTGGGCTGTGGGAGGAGGAGTGTGGCCACCCACACACAGAGGTTGTCGTCCCCTGCACTCACAGTATCACAGTATCACAGTATAACTAAGGTTGGAAGAGACCCCAAGGATCATCAAGTCCAACCTGTTCCAACAGACCTCACAACTAGACCATGGCACCAAGTGCCACGTCCAATCTCCCCTTGAACACCTCCAGGGACGGCCACTCCACCACCTCCCTGGGCAGCCCATCCCAATGACGAACGACTCGCTCAGTGAAGAACCTTTTCCTCACTTCGAGTCTAAACCTCCCCTGGCACAGCTTGAGACTGTGTCCCCTTGTTCTGGTGCTGGTTGCCTGGGAGAAGAGACCAACCCCCTCCTGTCTACAACCACCTTTCAGGTAGTTGTAGAGGGCAATGAGGTCACCTCTGATCCTTCTCTTCTCCAGGCTAAACAATCCCAGCTCCCTCAGCCTCTCCTCATAGGGCTTGTGCTCAAGGCCTCTCCCCAGCCTTGTTGCCCTTCTCTGGACACCTTCAAGTGTCTCGATGTCCTTCTTAAACTGAGGGGCCCAGAACTGGACACAGGACTCAAGGTGTGGCCTAACCAACGCAGAGTCCAGGGGCACAATGACCTCCATGCTCCTGCTGGCCACACTATTCCTAATACAGGCCAGGATGCCATTGGCCCTCTTGGCCACCTGGGCACACTGCTGGCTCATGTTTAGGCGGGTGTCAATCAGCACCCCCAGGTCCCTCTCTGTTTGGCAGCTCTCCAGCCACTCTGACCCCAGCCTGTAGCTCTGCATGGGGTTGCCGTGGCCAAAGTGCAGCACCCGGCACCCATTGGACTCTGCCCATCTGTCCAGTTGGTCGAGGTCCCTCTGCAGAGCCTTTCCACCCTCTAACTGACTAACATCTGTTCCCAACTTGGTGTCATCTGCAAACTTGCTGATGACTGACTCAACCCCCTCATCCATATCATCAATGAAGATGTTAAAGAGGATGGGGCCCAGCACTGATCACTGGGGGACGCCACTGGTGACTGGCCGCCAGCTGGATGTGGCACCATTCACCACCACTCTCTGGGCTCGGCCCTCCAGCCAGTTCCTAACCCAGCACAGAGTGTTGTGGTCCAAACCACGAGCTGACAGCTTAGCCAGCAGTTTACTGTGGGGATGGTGTCAAAGCCCTTGCTGAAGTCCAGGTAGACTACATCCACAGGCCTCCCCACGTCCACCAGACGGGTCACCTGATCATAGGAGGAGATCAGGTTGGAGAGTCAGGACCTGCCCTTCCTAAATCCATGTTGGCTGGACCTGAGCCCTTGGCCATCCTTCAGGTGCGCAGTTATTGCCGCCAGGATAATCTGTTCCATCACTTTCCCTGGCACTGAGGTCAGGCTGACTGGTCTGTAGTTTCCAGGTTCCTCCATCCGTCCCTTCTTGTGGATGGGGACCACATTGGCCAGTTTCCAGTCATCTGGGACCTCTCCAGTGAGCCAGGACTGGAGGAAAATGATGGAGAGTGGCTTGGCCAGCTCATCTGCCAGCTCTCTCAGCACCCTAGGATGGATCCCATCCGGTCCCATGGACTTATGGGTGTCCAAGTGGCTCAGCAGGTCCCGGACTAATTCCTCATGGATTTCTGGGGCATCACACTGCTCCCCGACCCTATTACCCAGCTCAGGAGGCCACTCATCCTGGACTCCTACCTTGCTGTTAAACATTGAGGCAAAGAAGGCGTTCAGGACCTCAGCCTTTTCCTCATCTTCGGTCACCGTGTTCCCCTCCAGGTCCAGTAAGGAGTGGAGGTTCTTCTTGCCCTTCTTTTTAGCGTTGATATATTTGTAAAATTGCTTTTTATTATCTTTCACAGAGGTGTTCAGTTTCAGTTCCAACTGGGCCTTTGCCTCTCTAATTTTATTCCTACATAATCTAACCACTTCCTTGAACATACCTCGAGAAGCCTTCCCCTCCTTCCAAAGGTGATACAGCCTCTTTTTTTCCCTTAATTCCTCCAGGAGCTGCCTGCTCATCCAGGCCGGTCGCCTTCCCCGCCGGCTCATCTTTCGGCACATGGGGTCTGCCAGTTCCTGTGCCCTCAAGAGCTCCTTTTTGAAGTAGGTCCAACCCTCCTGGACCCCTCGGTTCTTGAGGGTTGGTACCCAGGGAACTTTACAAATAAGTTTCTTAAAGAGGCTGAAGTTTGCCCTCCTGCAGTCCAAGGTGAAGGTTCTGTTGGTGCTCCTCCCTATCTCCCTGCATATTGAAAACTTCACTATCTCGTGGTCACTGCACCCTAGGCAGCCTCCCACGGTCACATCTCCCACCAGCCCTTCCCTATTGGAGAGCAGCAGGTCAAGCAGAGCCTGCCCCCTGGTAGGCTCACTTAACAGCTGCGTCAGGAAGCAGTCCTCCATTCGCTCCAGGAATCTTCTGGACTGCCTTCTCTCTGCTGAATTGAGTTCCCAGCAGATATCTGGCAGATTGAAGTCGCCCACAAGGACAAGATCTGATGATTTTGAGACAGCCTCCAGTTGTTTGTAGAATAATTCATCAGCCTCCTCATCCTGGTTGGGTGGCCTCCTAAAGAGCCTGTAACCCCCCAGTGTAGCACTCCAATCATGCCTGTTGTCCCACCATGTTTCTGAGATGGCAACTAGATCATAGTTGCCCTGGTGGATTAGGACCTCCAGCTCATCTTGCTTATTGCCCATGCTGCCTGCATTGGTGTACATGCACTGCAGCTGGGCTCCTGACCTCTCAGTTGACCCTACCTTGTGCCCTACTCTTACCTCTGCAGAGGGACCGATATCTTCACCCACCCCCTTCAGACCTAGTTTAAAGCCCTCCTAATGAGCTCTGCCAACTCTAGTGCTAGGACTCTCTTACCCCTTCTAGATAAATGCACCCCATCAGGACCCAGCAGGTCGGGTGCCGTAAAAGTAGCCCCATGATCGAAGAAACCAAAGTTCCTCTGCTGGCACCATCCCCTGAGCCACTTGTTGATGGTGTGGGTTCTGTTCCTCTCAGTGTACTCCCCTGCCACTGAGGGAACTGAGCAGACCACCACTTGCACGCCTGCCCCATCAATCAATTGTCCAAGGGCCCTGAACTCCTTCTTAATTGCCCTGGTGCCCTTCCTGTCGATCTCATCACTCCCAGCCTGTATTACCAGAAGAGGGTAATAGTCAGAGGGACTGATGAGCCTGGGGATTCCCCTTGCAATGTCCCTTACCCGCGCCCTGGGTAGGGAGCAGACCTCCCTGTGGGATGGGTCGGGACGACATATGGGTCCCTCAGTACCCCCCAGGAGAGAGTCCCCAACAACTATAACCCTTCTCCTTCTCTTTGTGGAGCTGGTCGTTATAGCTGGTGGGGACTGCTTGGCCTTGATCTCCCCTCTGGATGGCTGCTCCTCAGCCCTCTCATCCCCACCACTGCCCTCGGCCTGCAGGGCCTCATACTTATTATGCAAGGGCAGCGGAAGAGGAGGAGAGGGCCGGGGTGGATTTCTCTTGCCACGCTTGGCAGGGACCTGTGTCCATCCCTCTCCGTTTTCAGGGGCCCTTCCCTCAGCAGGGGAGATCTGCAGAGCCTTCTCCCACAAATCTAACTCCCTTTTGCTTTCCCTTATTGACCTCAGCCTAGACACCTCCTCCTTCAGCTCGGCCACTTCATCCTTCAGCTCAGCCACTAGGCTGAGGAGAAAGTTCACCTGCTCACACCTGACACAGGTGTCCTCTCCCTCTCCCTCTCCCTCTCCCTCTCCCTCTCCCTCTCCCTCTCCCTCTCCCTCTCCCTCTCCCTCTCCCTCTCCCTCTCCCTCTCCCTCTCCCTCTCCCTCTCCCTCTCCCTCTCCCTCTCCCTCTCCCTCTCCCTCTCCCTCTCCCTCTCCCTCTCCCTCTCCCTCTCCCTCTCCCTCTCCCTCTCCCTCTCCCTCTCCCTCTCCCTCTCCCTCTCCCTCTCTTCCAAGTGCCAGGCTGAAGCACTCTCTGCAGCTGGCAGCCTGGACTCCAGCATGCTGGAGAAACAACTCTGTCTGGGTAGATGCTGTTTTTCTACCCTTGGTCCGAGTAACGACCATGGTGCAACGTTGGAGTGAAAACAAAAACAAAAACAAAAACAATTTTTTTATTTTTTTTTGCCAGCAGCCGCAAGGCTCTGGAGCCAAACTGGTGCCGTGCGCACAGCCCGGCCGGGATTTAAACCTCCCGCAGCTGGCATCAGGCTCTCATTCCCGTGCACGCTCACGAGAGCACAATCCTGCCTCAACCCCTGCCCCCCAGGAGTCCTCCCGACCCACAAAACCCCGAAAGCAAGGCGAAAAGCCAAGCAGAAACTCACAATGCAAGCAGTGCTGTCCCGAAGCAGCGGTGCTGAACAGCTATCGAGCCAAAATGGATATAGCAGGGAGGAAAAGGACCAGGCCTGACCACGTGGCCTAAGTTCTCCTTTAAGAGATCAGGCAGGTAACAAAGAAGTAAGTTCAAAACTGTAGGATGAAACTTTCTGTCTGAAAGAAGCAACTGTTCTGTGTTCTGACCTTGTAAGATCAGTGGAAAGGAATGTCTGCTTGCTACCGAAGTGCAGCTGGAAGTTTTGTTCTCTTTAACCATGTATTATGCCAGTTCTGTTAGAATGAGCTAATTAGCTCAACCTGAGCATTGTGTCTTGCATGGCTTACATCAGTCTGTTAGACACGCTGCTATAGAGTTAGTTTTAGTGTGCTATAGAGTTAGTTTTAACTTGCTTGCTTCTGTGTATGCAAAGAATGTTAGAGAGGTCAATCAAAAGTGTTGTTCTATGGAAAAACAGAAAGGGGGAGATGTGGGAGGAGGTTGTTTTTGAGATAGCTTTGGTAGGCTATAGGGAAGATTTGCCTTTGCTGGAATTAGAGAAAGCTGTTTTGTCTTTGACTCTGGGAGTAATGTAAACACCTTGTAACTGAAGGAGGGAAGCTGGGCAGAATTTGGTTGGATGTGTTAAAATGTTGTTTTGTTATTTTGACCTATTGTCTGCCTTAACACATCCAAGTGCCGGGTTCTGCACATTGGCCACAGCAACCCCATGCAGTGCTACAAGCTGGGGTCAGAGTGGCTGGAGAGCAGTCAGGCTGAGAGAGACCTGGGGGTGCTGGTTGATAGTAGACTGAACATGAGCCTGCAGTGCGCCCAGGCAGCCAGGAGGGCCAGTGGCATCCTGGCCTGCATCAGGAACAGTGTGGCCAGCAGGAGCAGGGAGGTCATTCTGCCCCTGTACACTGCACTGGTTAGGCCGCACCTTGAGTACTGTGTCCAGTTCTGGGCCCCTCAGTTTAGGAAGGATGTTGACTTGCTGGAGCATGTCCAGAAAAGGGCAACAACGTTGGTGAGGGGCTTGGAGCACAAGCCCTATGAGGAGAGGTTGAGGGAGCTGGGGTTGCTTAGTCTGGAGAAGAGGAGACTCAGGGGTGACCTTATTGCTCTCTACAACTACCTGAAGGGGGTTGTAGTGAGGTGGAGGTTGGTCTCTTCTCCCAGGCAACCAGTACCAGAACAAGAGGACACAGTCTCAGGCTGTGTCGGGGGAGGTTTAGGCTGGAGGTTAGGAGGAAGTTTTACACAGAGAGAGTGATTGCCCACTGGAATTGGCTGCCTGAGGAGGTGGTGGGGTCGCCATCGCTGGGGGTGTTCAGGGCGAGGCTTGACAGGATGCTTGGTTGTATGGTTTAGTTGATTAGGTGGTGTCAGATGATAGGTTGGACATGATGATCTCGAAGGTCTCTTCCAACCTGGTTAATTCTATTCTATTCTATTCTACATGCCAGTACAGAATCACCAGTTTGTGAGATGTGACACCTGTGCCTGCTGAGAGACTAGAGAACTTTACTGTATAATGTAATAAATGTCTTTGCCTGCTTACATCTTGTCCTGGAAGCATGTTTGAGATTAATCTACCATCTATATTACAACACTCTCCAGAAGCTCACCAGGACTCAACCAGGCCTCAACCAGCCAAAACCTGCTCCCCACACTAAGCCTCAGTAGGCCCAGAGTAGGCCTCAGTGCCCCCTCAAGCTGAGCCCACTAGGCCTCAACCAGGCCTCAGTGCCCCCCCTCAAGCTGAGTGCATGAAGCCCCAGCTGTGCAGCAAGCAAACAGCTTGGCCAGCGAGGCTGCACTGCCACCCATTCCAAAGAGACAGAAGCTGCCACACACCCAGAGCACAGAGAGAGAGAGAAAACTGTCTGTGAGCT
The DNA here is from genome assembly GCF_014839835.1 of Dryobates pubescens. Taxonomy (NCBI): domain Eukaryota; kingdom Metazoa; phylum Chordata; class Aves; order Piciformes; family Picidae; genus Dryobates; species Dryobates pubescens. The sequence continues at coordinate 27,962 of NW_026530808.1, forward strand.
CTGCTTATAGAGGGAGCTGCAGGATTATGGGATGGAATAACAATTGACAATGTCCTGTTCCTCTCACTGGGCTGGGCTGTCCCCTGGAGGAATGATCTCTATGGGAGAAGAGTTAGTCCTTAACCTACAGCAAGTGTGCAAAGTAAGCACAGGTGAGAAAGAAAGGTTCTGGTACAGTTTGTTTGTCAGGAACTAAAAGTGGGTGAGAAAAACATCAAGGGTGTCCTTGGTGGCCATCAAAAGTAATTTGAGGAGGGGGTTTGGGACACCCCAGACTGTTTGCTCAGGCACAGACACATAAATCTCTCACTGAACCATGCCCCACGAAGATGTAATAGGGAAGAGGAATAATTGCATGAGGCAGGGGTGAGTTGGTCACAACTCAGGTCCAAACAGGTATGAGAACTCTTCCCTGGGGCTCCTGGGTTCTGGAGCCATCCCCAGTGTGCCCAGTGCTGAGAACACAGAGATGCTGCTGCTTGTGCTCAGCGGTGCCTAAGGAGTGATTCGATTGCGGCATCCTCCTTACCCCCCCCAGTCAAACTGGGCCTGGCTGATGATAAACTCAATCCCCTGGGCCCCTCCCAGTACAGACTGGACCCTGCTCCAGTACAAGCTGGATTCCCTGGTCCCATTCCAATACAATCAGGGCCCCACCCAGCACACACTTGATCTTTGTGACTCCTCCCAGCACAGCCTGAGCCACCTGTCAGCACGACCTGGATCTCCTGAACTTCCCAGCACAGATGTGGTCTCGACCCAGTACCAGCAGTATCATTGCAGCATCTCCCAGTCCAGAGTGGGTCTCATCCCTGGGGAAACTGCATCCCCCAGAATCCTTTATTCCCTTATACCATTCCAGCAGAGCCTAGGCCCCATTCCAGTGCACACAGGACAGCCTGATGCCATCCCAGTTCACACTGGGCCCTCCTCCCTACACAAACTGAATCTCTTTGAGCCCTCCCAGTACACACTGGGCTTTGTCCCAGCAAAAAGAGAATCCCCTGGTGCCCTCCCAGAACAGAAATAACCTCATTCCACACAAACTGGACCATCTTGCTCCACCCCAGTGGTTGGGTCTCTTTCCAGCACAAAGTGCATTCCCTGGTCCCCTCCCAGTACCTACTGCCTCCCTCCACCTGTGAACTGGATACTCTGATGCCATCTCAGCACAGACGGGGCCAAATCCCAGTACAAACTGCACACCCTGAGTCCCTCCCAGTACAAACCAGGCTCCATCTAAATACTAACCAGGGTCCCTGATCCCATCCCAGTATAGACTAGGCCCCATTCCACTCCAAGGAGGGTGCCTTAAATACCACAAAGTGCAGCTTGGCCTTGTCCCAGTATAAACTGCTTCTCCTGATCCCATTCCAGTACAACTTGAGACCTGACCCAGAAGAATCTAGTTCCAATGGCATCACCAAGTACAGGCAAGGGATTATCCCAGTGCAAACTACATTCCCTGATCTCCTCCCAGCACAGAAATGGTTTAGTCCTAGAACAGAGTCAGAGCTTTGGGCCCTCCCAGTTCCAAATGCAGCCCTCCCAGTGCAAACCAGAGAACAGGACTCCTCCCCAGTACAGATTGTGCCCACTCCCAGGAAAGGCTACACCACCTGAAGCCCTCCAACCACTCATCAGGGACTCCCCCCAGTACAAACTGAATCCCCTTACACACTTCCTGACAGACTGTACCCCATCCAAATACAAACTGGTTCCCTGTTGGTTTGGAACTGGAGGTTCTGGTGTGTCCCAACCACAGTCAAAAAGGCACCACAGGGGCTGGAAGGAGCCATTCCCAATGCCCTGGGATGGAGCAAAGCCTGACTGCAATGAAGACCAATAATAGCTGGGCTGTGGCAGGAGGAGTGTGGCCACCCAGACACTGGAGTTGTCCTCCCCCCGACTCGGCACTGGATGCTTGGTGTCTGGCTTTGGGAATGTCCAGTGTGAAGGAAGGGAGAGGAACTGCAGAGACTGCAGAGGAGATCTGCCAGGATTGGGGTTGACATCTCAGTGGAGATGTTGAGGGACCTGGGCTCCTTCAGCCTGCTGAATGGAGGCTCAGGGCACTGTCACAGCAATGTGAACATGGCTAAAGGGTCGTTTCAGAGAGGATGGAGCTCTTCTGGAGAGTGGGGAGAGACCAAAACCTCCACAAAGAGCAGCTTGGAAGGATCAGTTAGAGAGGAGGCCAAAGAAATGTCCTTCAAAGGGCAGAGCTGCTATGCATGAGGCCATCCAGAGGGGTCAGGAACTGGCAGGGAGAGCTGAGACAGCTCAGGGAAGGGATGGAAATGGCAGGGGGAGAGGTGGGTGGGGAAGCAGGATTGGTGTCAGCAGCCTGAAAGGAAAGAGCTGCAGGCATGGGACAGAGTAGGAGAGGCTGCAGTAGGGATGGCCAAGGACTCTGGCAAGGCTGAGAGGCCCAACAGGACCAAGATCTTTGTCCCTTTAGTTCTGGCAGTTGCCTCTGCCACCAAGGCCTGTGAGGAGAAACTTTGCTTTGAGGCTTTCAGGCTCTTCTAGTCCAAGGGCAATGGTCAGGGCTTGGCCTTTCTGTTTCCTAGACCAAAGGCAAGTTTTTCTGCCCTGTACTTTGCCTTTGTCTCCCTGCAATCCTGGCCTCTAACAAGCTGCTCTAACGAGTCCCTGGGGAGCCTTTGTCAGTAACAAGCCTCAGTGAGGCCAATCAGTGCTTCAAGGTACTTTGGAGTTTGCTTCTGCCTTGGACTTCTTGAGAGGCTTCTTGGCAGTACCTTGGCAGAGTCTCCTGGAAGTACCTAAGGATGATGTAATCAGCCCCAAATACTCCATGGGGCTCATTAAATACTGCTGAACCTCTAATTATTACCAAGGTTTCTGCAGCTAATTGGAGAGGTTTTTATTGCAGAAAACATCTCATGAAAATTATTTCACAGGGTGAATCAGAGCCCTGAGCCAAAGGTGAGGGACAGGATCTGCCTTGCCAGGGGCTAGGGCTCAGGGCTTGGCCCTTTGGTTCAATGCAATCCCTCCAGGTTTCCTCAGCAGCAGAGCCACCTTTAGCTGCTTGTCCTGATCTGGCAGCACTGCCTCAGTTCTCTGCTCGCACCAGCATCTGGAGATGCTTCAGTGCCTCCAGTGATGCTTTCCTTGCATCCACTGTCTCCTTCTGCTCTAACCAGAACCTGGGGTCACTTTCCCAGTATGCTTCACTGGGACCCATTAACAGTAGAAGAAACTTCAGAGTTCAACTGTGACTTCGACTTCTGGAGAGGTTTCATCAGCTTCTCACTCTCTGAGGTTCATGGATTGGGCACAAAAGCAGCAGAGGGCTCCTTTAAATTCCTTGGGCTGGTCCTGAGCTGCTGAGCTGGGCCAGGCTCCAGGGCTGGGAAGCTGCTATCAAGCAGGCAGCGCTGCAGGAGGTAGCCCTGGCCAGGAGCAGCTCCTCTGCACAGCACAGCAGGGCTGAGGACACTGCCAGAGGATCTCAGGGAGATGAAGAAGGCAGAAACATCTTCGAGGTGGCCAAGACTGGGAGGGTGACTGAGAGCTCACTGGAGGAGAAGTCACTGCAGTCACTGATGCAGTGAGGCTGTGGGTGCAGGACACTGCAGCTGTAGCTCCTGGAGGCATCTCCATCTCAGCTGCTGACGCTCAGCTGAAGGCTTCTGGAGTGTGCACACAGAAGGAGGACCAAAGCCCTTCAGTTCCAACCTGTGAGCAGCAGTGAGCAGAGCTGGGGAAGGAGAAGACTTCACTCCCAGCCCTCTGCCTTTCTCTCTTCCCTTCACTGTCTCTGCAGCACTGCAGGCCTGCTCCCTGTTTCTCCACCTTTCCATGGGTGTGGTAGTTTTAGGCTATGCCTTTAAACTTTAGTTACAGATTTTGAGCAGAAAAGTAACAAAAAAAAAAAAAGATAGATCACTGCTTTGTTTCTCTCTCCACTCCTCCTTTCTCTCTTGGAACAGGGGTTTGGTGGGTAGGGGCAGTGGAACAGCTTCCCTGGTCTCTGAGCAGGGGGGAGGTTGTGTCATTTGCTAATTGTAAATACCTGTCTCATATTGTCACTCCTGGATGTTCTGTACCTGTTCATTGCATTCCATTGCAGAGTGTAGCTCTTGCTTGTCAATGCATTGTCATTTGCTTCTAACTGAGCTGCTCTGGCAAAGCTAATGCTGGGGGAAATTTCAACCCACTACAATGGGACTCTTGTTCCATGGGACTGGGCTCTTGGTCACTTTCTGTTCCGACACCAGAGCAATCTTCATGGCAATTCTGGGTCCCTGCTGCATTTGAAGCTGTGATGAGCTCTGCCATGGGTTGGTAGTGATGGGACTGAGCTGATCCACTCCTTCTGCAGCTCAGGGATAGGGGTGACAATGAGGCTGAGAGAAGTGTGCCCTAACTTGTCACTGCCTTTCCCTCCTTGGACAGGTCTCCATGGCCAGAGGCAGCAGATGGCCAACAGCAGCTCCATCACCCACTTCCTCCTCCTGCCATTCCCAGGCACAAGGCAGCTGCAGCTCCTGCACTTCTGCCTCTTCCTGGCCATCTACCTGGCTGCCCTGCTGGGCAATGGCCTCATCATCACCACCATAGCCTGGGACCACCACCTCCACACCCCCATGTACTTCTTCCTCCTCAACCTCGCCCTCCTTGACCTGGGTGCCATCTCCACCACTGTGCCCAAATCCATGGCCAATTCCCTGAGGGACACCAGGGACATCTCCTATGCAGGATGTGTTCTCCAGCTCTTCTTTTATGTATTCCTAATTGCTGCTGAGTATTTTCTCCTCACCATCATGTCCTATGATCGCTACGTTGCCATCTGCAGACCCCTGCACTATGAGACCCTCCTGGGCAGCAGAGTTTGTCTCCACCTGGCAGCAGCTGTCTGGGGCTGTGGGTTCTTCCATGCTCTGCTGCACACAGCCAATACATTTTCCCTGCCCCTCTGCCAGGGCAATGCTCTGCACCAATTCTTCTGTGAAATCCCCCAGATCCTCAAGCTGTCCTGCTCCACATCCTACATCAGGGAGCTTTGGCTCATTTTGGTCAGTGCCTGTTTATACTTTGTGGGTTTTGTGTTGATTGTGGTGTCCTATGTGCAGATCTTCAGGGCAGTGCTGAGGATCCCCTCTCAGCAGGGACGCCACAAAGCCTTTGCCACCTGCCTCCCTCACCTGGCTGTGGCCTCCCTGTTTGTCACCACTGTAATGTTTGCCCACCTGAAGCCCACTTCTATCTCGTCCCCATCCCTGGAACTGGTGGTGTCAGTTCAGTACTCAGTGGTGCCTCCAGCAGTGAACCCTCTCATCTACAGCCTGAGGAACCAGGAGCTCAAGGATGCCCTAAGGAAAATGACCACCAGATGCTTTCAGAAACATTAAACTCTTTGTCTTCTTCTGTAGAGCAGTTCTGATGTCACTCACAGTCTGGTTTGTCTCTGTTTGGCTGCTGCTGGTTGTGTGACCCTTGTGAGAAAGTTGTTTCCCCACCAGAGTCTTTCTTCAGACCATTTCTGATCCAGTGCTGTCCTGTCTGCTGTGACCCAGATACTGCAGACAGGAGCAGCTGTGCTCCCTGGGTGTGCAGCAAGCAAGGAAAAATTCTTCCCATCTAGAAGTTCATAACAGAGACAGAGTAGTCTGGCAAAACTTTATTTGAATAAAGGGAGAGTCCACAGGTCAATTCCCTGTGGGGTCTTTCTCATTGCTGAAGGCACAGCTCCCCTTTCATCCTGCATTTCTGGGTGCAAATTTCCCTCTCCCTTTCTCCACTGGCTCAGGTACTCAGGATGTAGTCTTTCCCCAAACCCCTGCTACATGTCCTCCTTCACACGAACCCTCCCTGCTTCATACATCCTATGCTTATTTAAATTAGGTTCTTCACTTCTCTGGGTGGAGAAGTTAATATTCAGTAGTCTGTTAAGCCTGTGCTCTGGCCTAAAAGTTCAGCAGTTCAGGCTGTGTTCAGTGTCTGCTCTCTTCGGACAGACCCCTACTGATTTACAGCAAGGTTCAAGGGAAGGGACTTAGCAGAGGCCCCTTTGTGATTTATATACACATAGAGAAGGTGAACTGTCTGGGTCCTCCCTTTCTCTTCCAACTCCCTCTTAGCCAATTCTTCCTTTGTAAGGACACTCCCTCCTTTTGATCCCATCAATTCCCTCCTCTTCTTGCTTTAATGATTGTCTTTACAAAATTCATTCACTATTAACTCAATCCTTTCCTCTTGGCTCATTTCTGATGTTGGTCTTATTTGCAGATACATCATACTGCTCTTTTTTGTAGCCTTTTCTGGCTCACTTGAGATGGCTACACCCTGCACCTGCCTGACTGCAGGATGGATAAGCCATACAAACCAGGGTATCAGACATGGTAGAAAGAGTAGAGCTGCTGTTGCACAAAGAGAGAAGAATGACACTCGTTTGACCCATGGCCCACCAGGCAACCAAGACAATGTGTCGCTTCCCAGTCCTTGCCAGGTTTGGACTGGACCATGAGCTGTTTTGGTGTCTATATTTATTGCTGCCTCCCCATTGTCCTCAATCTTTAGGCACCAGTCAGATGTATTAAACTTTCCACATCCACCTCCTTCCTCAGCTAATAGTCTGGAGAGTCCTTTTGGGTGCATTGCCTCTCACACCTGAGTTTGGTGTTTGGCTAATAGTACCTGTGGATGGAGTTTACCTGGACTTCAGCAAGGCCTTTGACACTGTCCCCCACAGCAAACTCTTGGCCAAGCTGTCAGCCCATGGCTTGGACAGGAGCACTCTGAGCTGGGTTAGGAACTGGCTGGAGGGCCAAGCCCAGAGGGTGGTGGTGAATGGTGCCACATCCAGCTGGCAGCCAGGCACTAGTGGTGTGCCCCAAGGATCAGTGCTGGGCCCCATGCTCTTTAACATCTTTATTGATGATCTGGAGGAGAGCATTGAGTCCATCATCAGTAAATTTGTTGATGACACCAAGCTGAGGACAGGAGTTGATCTGCTGGAGGGTAGAGAGGCTTTGCAAAGTGACCTCGACAGGCTGGACAGATGGGCAGAGTCCAAGGGCAGGACATTGAATGTTGCAGAATGGCTTGCAAAGACATGGTTCTATGGAACACATCCAAGTGCCAGGTTCTGCACATTGGCCACAGCAACCTCATGCAGTGCTACAGGCTGGGGTCAGAGTGGCTGGAGAGTAGCCAGGCAGAATGGGACCTGGGGGTACTGTTTGACAGTAGGCTGAACATGAGCCTGCAGTGTGCCCAGGCAGCCAAGAGGGCCAATGGCATCCTGGCCTGCATCAGGAACAGTGTGGCCAGCAGGAGCAAGGAAGTCATTCTGCCCCTGTCCTCAGCACTGGTTAGGCCACACCTTGAGCACTGTGTCCAGTTCTAGGCCCCTCATTTTAGGAAAGATGTTGACTTGTGAAACATGTCCAGAGAAGGGCAACAAAGCTGGGGAGGGGTTTGGAACACAAGCCCTATGAGGAGAGACTGAGGGAGCTGGGGTTGTTTAGCCTGGAGAAGAGAAGACTCAGGGGTGACCTTATTACTCTCTACAACTACCTGAAGGGAGGTTGTAGACAGGTAGGGGTTGGTCTCTTCTCCTAGGCAACCAGCACCAGAACAAGAGGACATAGTCTCAGGCTGCACCAGGGGAAGTTTAGGCTGGAGGTGAGGAGAAAGTTCATCTATACAGAAAGAGTGATTGCCCATTGGAATGGGCTGCCTGGGGAGGTGGTGGAGTCGCCATCATTGGAGGTTTTTAGGAGAAGAATTGATGGGGTGCTTGGTGCCGTGGGTTAGTTGTTTGGGTGGTGTTGGATTGGTTGAAGGGTTGGACGCGGTGATCTTGATGGTCTCTTCCAACCTGGTTTATTCTATGTATTCTATGTATGTATGTATTCTATGTATCACTGAGAGAGTTGTTAGCCATTGGATTGGGCTGGCAGGGAGGTGGTGGAGTCACCAGCCCTGGAGGTCTTCAAGAGCAGATTGGACATGGCACTTTGTGCCATGGTTTAGTTATGAGGTCTTTGGTGAGAGGTTGGACTTGATGATCTTTGAGGTCTCTTCAAACCTTGGTGATTCTGTGATTCGTCAGAGCTGCAAAAGACTGCAAGCAAGGGAGAGAGATAAGAGAGACAGAAGGAAGAGGAGGAGGGGAACTGGAAACAGACAGCAGGAGCAAAACCACTCTTCTTCCATTGTTTACAAGCTGTTGTCTTCAGAAAGGTGCAGATTTTCAAGCTTTAGAACTGAAGTTCCCACTGCATGAATGTGGCAATGGTGGCAATAAGCAGTGTGAGCAATCTGGCAGTATAGGTCTAGAGCCTGACATGGTGGTAGGCCATGCTCAGCATAAGTGCAGACGTAGCTAGCAGTGTAGCAAAACAATGCTGTGCCTGCAGCATGTAACTAAAGCAGGGCACTGGTAGCTATAAACACAGAGAGTTATCTGGGAACAACAGGACGCACACCTGCATCAACAACCTCACGTGTCATTAGTAGTGTGACCAATAATCTATAACAGTAGGATGTGTGGTCACTCGTGGGGAACCAATGAAGCTATGCCAACGATGCTCTCCCAGTCTATATAAGCTGTAGAGGTTCCCTTAATAAACAAACAATACTCGATCATATTGGCCGTTTGTATTGACTCCGTTCTCCATCGCCGACATCTGGTGCCCGAACTTGTGATGCGATCCTCGGACTACGATGCTGCTCAACTCAGCATAAGAGGTATGCTCCGAGCAGTATGGAAAGCCGCTCGAACCAGCACTGCCCCGGTGCTGACAAAATAAGCAGCACACGCTCAGAAAAGGAAGAGAATCTCACTAGGATCCAGTAAAGCGGACGGGGAGGGTACAGGGTAGCACTAAATGCCCTCCAAAGTATCCTCTCCATGAGAAGTATTACTTACGATTCTGGGATTTTAAAAGGGCTATTAGCCTGGGCCCGGGATCAAGGTCTTATCCCCACAGTAAATGAAGCTTTCACTTCCAAAGCATGGGACAGAATTGGAGCCCGGCTGTGGGATGAGGTGTCTAAAGGCTCAAAAGGAGCTTTTCCCTATAGCACCCTGTGGCACATTGTCACATACACTGCAATCTATGAAAGCAGAAAAGTCTACTCTCGATTCAGCTGCTGCGGCGTTGGTTCTAACCGACATCAAAAAGGGAGATTCGGAAGGCTCTGCACCCTCAACCCTCCACCACTGCCCCCCCACACACACATCGTCTGCCGCTCCGTCAGCATCCTCGTCACAATTTGTTACCCACTATTCCTCCTTCTACATGAATCGGAGGTCTCCAACCTGGTGGCCCTGGCGGTCATCGCCATGGCAGTGGCCCTGGTGGCAGCCCTGGCAGCAGCCATGGCAGCGGCCCCAGAGGTCCCGGCGGCCGTCTCCATAGCGGCAGCCCCGGCGGTGGCTATGGCAGTGGCCCTAGCAGCCCCAGCAGCCCCAGCAGCTCTGGCTCCGCTACCCTCCCTGCCTCTTAAATCCCAGACATTATCAGCAGAGGATATCACTGCAACAGGGAATACAATCAAATTCCGAAGGGACGGTAGTGTAAGGGATCGGGAGGTGGGAGGACAGGGAACCGATCCGGTGCTGCGTCAGTGGAGAGGTATCGTGAAAGACATCCGGATGATTCAGATTACTGGGCCACCAGTTAATAAGGCCGACCCCACCCAATGATATCAATGGATAACCTTGCCTCAAGGCATGCAGAATTCTCCCACCCTGTGCCAAATGTATGTGGCTTGGGCTTTGTCCCCATTTAGACAGACTCAATATGACTTCTGCATCTATCATTATATGGATGATATTCTAACTGCAGGAAAAAAGTTAGATCCTGAGACAATACTCTCTGAGCTTCAACCCATGTTATAAAGCAGAGGGCTGAAAATAACACCACATCAGACCTTGCAACTTCTTGATAAATGGCAAATCGCTTACAATGCCGCGGAAGCCATGCCTCGGCAGTCAGCAGACCCTTTTACACGGTGTCACTGCTGACCAACTCGTTGGAGCAGGACCTTTGCTAGATCAGATCAGCAAATGCAACTTCCTGATGAGGCTTTACAATTAAGTCAGGATTTAGTGATCAAAGCGTGGTCAAGAATCCAGGATGATAAATCTGATCCTGCGCTTCTCACTACTTGTCAGGGTCCAACAGGGCCATTTGGTTCCTTTGTCGATACCTTACATACAGCATTCAATACTAATCCAGATTTGACTCGTGATATGATGGTAAAAATGCTGGATGTTCTGGCATTTGACAATGTTAACAACAAAATTAAACAGGTTCTCAGCATTTTACCAAGAGGTACCCCTACCTCACGACTGCTGGACACAACAGAACAAATGAAGCACTGACAAACAGCAACATATCTAGCCGTGGCCATAGAAGCAGTCGTGAAACCACCAGTATGACCACCGCACAAGGGAAACAAGCTGGGTTGCAAACATGGTGCTTCTGGAAACCTAGGTATCTTAAATCAAATTGCCTGACTGCTGGACAGACTCGAAAGTGCTGCGCTCACTGTCACAGACCTAATCATTTTACTCAAGATTGTCATAGGCAGGGAAGCTGCTCCCGCAGTGCGAGTACATCCCATGTGATGACACCAAACCAGGGTGCTTGGACCGCCCCACCCATCGCAGCCACCTCTGGCAGCGTGAAGCAAGGACAGATGGGCAGAGGCCAAGGGCATGAGATTGAATACATCCAAGTGCCGGGTTCTGCACATTGGCCACAACAACCCCATGCAGAGCTACAGGCTGGGGTCAGAGTGGCTGGAGAGCAGCCAGGTGGAAAGGGACCTGGGGGTGCTGGTTGATGGTAGACTGAACATGAGCCTGCAGTGTGCCCAGGCAGTCAGGAGGGCCAATGGCATCCTGGCCTGCATCAGGAACAGTGTGGCCAGCAGGAGCAGGGAGCTCACTCTGCCCCTGGACACTGCACTGGTTAGGCCGCACCTCGAGTACTGTGTCCAGTTCTGGGCCCCTCAGTTTAGGAAGGATGTTGACTTGCTGGAGAGTGTCCAGAAAAGGGCAACAAGGTTGGTGAGGGGCTTGGAGCACAAGCCCTATGAGGAGAGATTGAGGGAGCTGGGGTTGCTTAGTCTGGAGAGGAGGAGACTCAGGGGTGACCTTATTGCTCTCTACAACTACCTGAAGGGGGGTTGTAGTGAGGCAGAGGTTGGTCTCTTCTCCCAGGCAACCAGTACCAGAACAAGAGGGCACAGTCTCAGGCTGAGTCAGGGGAGGTTTAGGCTGGAGGTTAGGAGGAAGTTTTACACAGAGAGAGTGATTGCCCACTGGAATGGGCTGCCTGAGGAGGTGGTGGGGTCGCTGTCGCTGGGGGTGTTCAGGGCGAGGCTTGACAGGATGCTTGGTTCCATGGTTTAGTTGATTGGGTAGTGTTGGATGATAGGTTGGACACGATGATCTCGAAGGTCTCTTCCAACCTGGTCTATTCTATTCTATTCTATTCTATTCTATTCTATTCTATTCTATTCTATTCTATTCTATTCTATTCTAAATCATCCAGCCGTCACCGGCCAGCCAGATGCCAGCAGCACACACGCCTCTGACCTCCGCCCAGCAACAGCAGGCAGCGCAGGACTGGACCTGGCAATCTCCAACACAGTAACTTTACTTGATGCCACGGTACATTTATTGCCAACAGGTGTGTCAGGTCCTCTCCCAGCAAAAACTCAGGCATTAATATTAGGCAGATCCTCAACAACGCTATCAGGACTTTGTGTGCTTCCTGGGGTTGTTGATTCTGACAGCACAGATAAAATTCAGATCATGTCATGGACTCCGTTTCCTCCCTGCACGGTACTGAAGGGAAGTCGTATTGCACAGCTATTATTGCTTCCCTTGGGATCGGAACATCCCCCTGCAGAGGGACCTTTAAGAAATAAAGGCGGATTCAGGTCTACTGGGGATCCACAGATTCTGTGGATACAGACTATCTCTCAAAAACATCCTATCTGTCAATGTGTCCTGATGTATGGTCAGCAGAAAACAGTGCTTAGTGGCATTATTGATACTGGAGCAGATGTCACAGTGATTTCTAAAGCTAAATGCCCCCCCCCGCTGGCCTGTAGCTAGTGCATCTCAGGTGCTGGCAGGCATAGGGGGAGCTGGAGAGAGTCATCAGAGCCTGAATTTCATTCAGATTCAGGGACCAGAGGGACATACAGCTTCTGTGAAACCTTTTGCTTTGCCTGTGCCTATGGTGCTGTGGGGTCATGATGTGCTTTCACAATGGGGGGTGACCATGAACACCCATTTTTAGAGGGGGCCATTGCGGTGCGCAACACCCTTCAGTTAACATGGAAAACAAATCCCCCTGTCTGGGTGGATCAATGGCCCCTACCATTGGAAAAGCTTCGTGCACTCCAAGAACTAGTCACAGAGCAATTGGGGAAAGGACATATTGTACCCTCCATGAGTCCATGGAACTCTCCTATTTTGGTCATCAAAAACCAAACAGGCAAGTGGCGCTTGCTCCATGATCTCAGAAAGATTAATGACGTTATGGAAGAGATGGGCAGCCTCCAACCAGGGCTACCCTCACCCACAATGATACCATGATATTGGCATTTAACTGTTATGGACCTAAAAGATTGCTTCTTTAGCATTCCTCTACATCCAAATGATGCTCTTAAGTTTGCTTTTTCAGTTCCAAACATCAACATGCAGCAACCTTTGCAGAGATATCATTGGGTTGTGCTTCCAAAAGGAATGAAAAATAGTTCTACAATTTGTCAGTGGTATGTAGCAAAAATTCTCAGTCCTGTTGGAGAGGCATTTCCTGATGTTCTGATATATCATTACATGGATGACATCCTAGTGGCAGCACAAAGCCCTGAGCTCATGGAGAAAGCTGTAGCCCTTGCTGTATCCACTGTGACTCAAGTGGGGTTTTGTGTAGCACCTGAGAAAATTCAGAATGTACCACCTTGGAAATATTTAGGGTGGAGGATTCAGACCCAAACAATTGTTCCACAGCCTTTGCAAATCAATGCACATGTGAAAACACTTCATGATGCTCAGAAATTGCTGGGAACTATAAATTGCCTTCATCTTTTGAATTGCTTGGTAATTGGGGACTTTCTCTCTGGCTTTGTAGTTTTCTTAGAACAATTCTGTATGCTTTTACTGCTTTATTCTTTTTGCTACCTTTTTTACCTTGTTTATTGTAATGCTTATAGAGTTTGATTAATTGCTTTGTTAAGGGGACTCTTGTTATATAACAGAAGGGGGAAATGAAGGGTTAAACCTTGGAGATCTGAGCTCCAAGCACTGCTGGACTGATAAGAAGAAACAGTGTTGGCCTTGATGGCTTGTGAAACATGGTGCAGCAGTGCTGTTGGAGGAGGGCAGATATTTGATTACGAGTGGTGTTATGACCTGAGAGTGTGAGACTTCAGGCACATAGCAGATGGATGTAAGAGAGTCCCTGATCCTGTCATAAACTGCTTTTGTGTTGTATTAGTTTTATAAAGAAGAATTTCACATAATAAAGTGGACACCTGGCCTGGTCTCTTAATCACAGCAGCTGAGGACAGCCCAAGCTCTGGGGCTCCCTGGCACTGCTGCTGTGATGGGACTCTGCCCCTCCACCTCTGCACACAGGCACTGCCCTGAAGCTCCACAGAGGAAGTGAGGAATGAGCTCAGAGAAACAACTCCCTGCAGGGTCCTTTATTGTGTTGAACACCCAGGGAGCACAGGTCCTCATGGCTGCAGACTCTGGGTCACACCAGACAGGACAACACTGAACCAGAAAGGGTCTGAAGAAACACATTTGTGTGGGAACAACATTATCACAAGGGGAACAGCCCCAGCAGCAGCCAGAATTTGAGCTGTCAGCCTGGGCCTGCACTGAGTGACATCAGAACTGCTCTGCAGGAGAAGACAAAGAGTTTATTGCTTCTGAAAGCATCCAGGGATCAGTTGGCTCAGGGCAGCCTTGAGCTCCTGGTTCCTCAGGCTGTAGATGAGAGGGTTCACTGCTGGAGGCACCACTGAGTACAGCACTGACACCACCAGGTCCAGGGATGGGGAGGAGACAGAGGAGGGCTTCAGGTAGGCAAAGGAGCCAGTGCTTGTAACCAGGGAGACCACAGCCAGGTGAGGGAGGCAGGTGGCAAAGGCTTTGTGGCGTCCCTGCTGAGAGGGGATCCTCAGCACTGCCCTGAAGATCTGCACATAGGACACCACAATCAACACAAAACAGACAGATATAGAACAGACACTGAGCACAAGAAGCCAAAGTTCCCTGAGGTAGGACCTGGAGCAGGAGAGCTTGAGGACCTGGGGGATTTCACAGAAGAACTGCTCCACAGCATTGCCCTGGCAGAGGGGCAGGGAAAATGTATTGGCTGTGTGCAGCAGAGCATAGAGAAAGCCACAGCCCCAGGCAGCTGCTGCCAGGTGGAGACAAACTCTGCTGCCCAGGAGGGTCTCATAGTGCAGGGGTCTGCAGATGGCAACGTAGCGATCGTAGGACATGGTGGTGAGGAGAAAATACTCTGCAACAATTAAGAATACAAAAAAGAAGAGCTGAAGTACACATCCTGCATAGGAGATGTCCCTGGAATTCCTCAGGGAATTGTCCATGGATTTGGGCACAGTGGTGGAGATGGCACCCAGGTCAAGGAGGGCGAGGTTGAGGAGGAAGAAGTACATGGGGGTGTGGAGGTGGTGGTCCCAGGCTATGGTGGTGATGATGAGGCCATTGCCCAGCAGGGCAGCCAGGTAGATGGCCAGGAAGAGCCTGAAGTGCAGGAGCTGCAGCTGCCTTGTACCTGGGAATGACAGGAGGAGGAAGTGGGTGATGGAGCTGCTGTTGGCCATCTGCTGCCTCTGGCCGTGGAGACCTGTGCAAGGAGGGAAAGGCAGTGACAAGTTAGGGCACACTTCTCTCAGCCTCATTGTAACCCCTGTCCCTGAGCTGCATGAGGAATGGATCAGCTTAGTCCCATCACTACCAACCCATGGCAGAGTTCATCCCAGCTTCAAATGCAGCAGGGACCTAGAATTGCCATGAAGATGCCTCTGGTGTCAGAACAGAAAGTGACCAACAGCCCAGTCCCAGGGAACAAGAGTCCCATTGTGGTGGGTTGAAATTTCCCCCAGCATTAGCTTTGCCAGAGCAGCTCAGTTAGAAGCAAATGAAGCTGTATTGACAAGCAAAAGCTACACTCTGCAATGGAATGCAATGAACAGGTACTGAACATCCAGGAGTGACAATATTGGACAGGTATTTACAATTAGCAAACCACACAAACCCCCCTGGTCAGAGACCAGGGAAGCTGTTCCACTGCCCCTACCCCCAGTTGCCCTGTTCCAAGAGAGAAAGGAGGAGTGGAAAGAGCAAAAAAGCAGTGGGTTAGACTTAAGCAAGGCCAGCCAAAGCAGGTGATCTCTCCAGAGACAAGCAAAACAGCTGAGATCAGAAGAGAAGAGAGACAATTGTTATGGTCCAGCTCCTCTGATTCTAGATATTTATCCAATCAATTTGTTTAGAATAATCTTTTCTTTTCCTTTTCACACCCAAGAGTGATCTATTTATTTTGTTTCTACTTTTCTGCTCAAAATCTGTAACTAAATTTTAAAGGCATTGCCTAAAACCACCACAGCCATGGAGAGGTGGAGAAACAGGCAGCAGGCCTGCAGTGCTGAAGAGACAGTGAAGGGAAGAGAGAAAGGCAGAGGGGCTGGGGGTGAAGCCTTCTCCTTACCCAGCTCTGCTCACTGCTGCTGGCAGGATGGAACTGAAGGGCTTTGGTCCTCCTTCTGTGTGCACAATCCAGGAGCCTTCAGCTGAGCATCAGCTGCCGTGATGGAGATGCCTCCAGGAGCTACAGCTGCAGTGTCCTGCACCCACAGCTTCAACATGTCAGTGACTGCAGTGACTTCTCCTCCAGTCAGCTCTCAGTCACCCTCCCAGTCCTGGACACCTGTAATGGGTTGGGGCAGATCCCCTCCCCACCACAGGCAGAAATAACGACTCAGGCAAACGGATTGCAAAAGTGATGAAAGTTTAAATAGAAAGCAGTGAATGTTACAGAAAACCCAAAGCGCAGTGACAAAGAAAGATCCCATCCCCACCTGAGGGTGCATCCAAAACCCCCAGGGCTCCTTCTTCCCCCTCCCTCTGCTGGGCTAGTCTCAGCTGGCCAGGCCTGAGACTGCCCATCCCCCTGTGGCCTTGGGCCCAATCAGGCCATGGCCGGGAGATCTCTCCCCCAGTTACCAAGTCTCGGAGAGGGAAGGAAAGAGGAAGTGCCAGACTCCGCACTGGATCTTATAGTGGTGCAAAGAATTATGGTAGGAAATACACAATTTCCTGTGTCCATCCCTCTGGGCTGGACTTCTGGACACAGGAAGTGAATGCACCAGGGGGGCACCCAGCTCAAACTACAACAACACCTTGAAGCTCTCTCTGCCTTCCTCATCTCCTTGAAATCCTCTGGCAGTGTCCTCAGCCCTGCTGTGCTGTGCAGAGAGCTGCTCCTGGCCAGAGCTGTGTCCTGCAGCACTGCCTGCTTGCCAGCAGTTCCTTCCAGCCCAGGAGTCTGGCCCAATAGGGCACCAGAGGAGCAGCCCAAGGTCTTTTAATAACTCCTCTGGTAGCTTTTGGTGTCCTGTAAACCTCAGGGACTGAGAGGAATCTGATGAAACATCTCCAGAAGTCAAAGTCAGATTCAAACTCTGAAGTTTCTTCTACTCTTAATGGGTCCCAGTGAAGCATACTGGGAAAGGTCCACAGGGTCTGGTTAGAGCAGAAGGACACAGTGGATGCAAGGGAAGCATCCCTGGAGGCACTGAAGCATCTCCAGGTGATGGTGAGAGCAGAGACCTGAGGCAGTGCTGACAGGTCAGGACAAGCAGCTCAAGGTGGCTCTGCTGCTGAGGAAACCTGGAGGGGTTTCATTGATCCAAAGGGCTAAGCCCTGAGCCCCAGCCCCTGGCAAGGCAGATCCTTTCCCTCACCTGTGGCTCTGGGCTCTGTTGGGGGCAGTGGTGAGTGAGGATGAGCAGTGACCAGGGTAGGACCTTGACAGGATTGCTGTGGTTTGCTTGCAAAGAGACACCTCCTGCTGAAAAGGAATTAAATGTACCTTTAAAAATACTATCAGATGCTTTGTGCAATAAAAACTTCTCCAATTAGCTGCAGAAACCTTGGCAATAATTAGAGGTTCAGCAGCATTTAATGAGCCCCATGGAGTATTTGCGGCTGATTACATCATCCTTAGGTACTACCAGGAGACTCTGCCAAGGTACTGCCAAGAAGCCTCTCCAGAAGTCCAAGTCAGAAGCAAACTCCAAAGTACCTTGAAGCACTGATTGGCCTCACTGAGGCTTTTACTGACAAAGGCTCCCCAGGGACTCGTTAGAGCAGCTTGTTAGAGGCCTGGATTGCAGGGAGACAAAGGCAAAGTGCAGGGCAGAAAAACTTGCCTTTGGTCTAGGAAGCAGAAAGGCCAAGCCCTGACCACTGGCCCTTGGAATAGAAGAACCTCAAAGCCAAGTTTCTCCTCACAGGCCTTGGTGGCAGAGGCAAGTGCCAGAGCCAAGGGCACAAAGACCTTGGTCCTGTTGGGCCTCTCAGCCTTGCCAGAGCCCTTGGCCATCCTACTGCCGCCTCTCCTACACTGTCCCATGCCTGCAGCTCTTTCCCTTCAGGCTGCTGGCACCAATGTTGCTTCCCCACCCAGCTCTCCCCCTGCCATTGCCATCCCTTCCCTGAGCTGTCTCAGCTCTCCCTGCCATTTCCTGACACCTCTGGATAGCCTCATGCATAGCAGCTCTGCCCATTGAGGGATATTTCTTTGGCCTCATCTCCACTCTGAACCTTCCAAGCTGCACTTTGTGGAGGTTTTGGTCTCTTCCCACTCCCCAGAAGAGCTCCATCCTCTCTGAAACCACCCTTCAGCCATGTGCACACTGCTCTGGCAGTGTCCTGAGCCTCCATTCAGCAGGCTTGAAGCATCCCAGGTCCCTCAGCCTCTCCACAGCGATGTCAACCCCCATCCTAGTAGTTCTCCTTTGCATTCTCTGGAGTTCCTCTACATTCCTTCAGACTGGATATTCCCAAAACGAGACACCAAGCATCCAGATGTGGCCACAGCAGTGCTGAGCCAGGGTGTCTGGGGGAGGACAACTGTGTCTGGGTGGCCACACTCCTCCTGCCACAGCCCAGCTGCACTTGGCCTTCTTCCCTGTGTTCTGGCTTCGCTCCATCCCAGGGCATTTGAATGGCTCCTGCCAGACCCTGCAGTGCCTTTCTGCCTGGGGCTGGGACACACCAGAACCTCCAGTTCCAAACCAACAAGGAACCAGTTTGCACTGGGATGGGGCCCAGTGTGTCAGGGAGTGGGTAAAGGGATACAGGTTGTTCTGGATTTGTCCCAGAAGAGTGTTTAGAGGGCTTCAGGTAGTGTAGTCTTTCCTGGGAGTGGGCACAATCTCTGCTGGGAAGGAGTCCTGTCCTCTGGTTCACAGTTGGAGGGCTGCGTTTGGAACTGGGAGGGGCCAAAGCTCTGACTTTGCTGTAGGACAACGCTATTTATGTACTGGGAAGAGATCAGCAGATGCATCTTGCACTGGGATAATCCCTTGTCTGTATTTGGTGATGCCATTGGAACCAGTTTGTTCTGGGACAGGTCTCAAATTGTACTAGAATGGGATCAGGAGAAGCAGTTTATACTAGGACACGGCCAAGCTGTACTTGGAGGTGTTTAAGGCACCCTGCTTGGATTAGTATGGGGCCAAATCTATGCTAGGATGGGATCAGGGACCCCAGTTGGTATTTGGATGG
Organism: Dryobates pubescens; assembly: GCF_014839835.1. Lineage (NCBI taxonomy): Eukaryota > Metazoa > Chordata > Aves > Piciformes > Picidae > Dryobates > Dryobates pubescens. The sequence goes on from NW_026530808.1 coordinate 46,797, forward strand.
AGCCTGGTTTGTCCTGGGAGGGACTCAGGGTATGCAGTTTGTACTGGGATGTGGCCCAGTCTGTGCTGAGATGGCATCAGAGTATCCAGTTCACAGGTGGAGGGAGGCAGCAGGTACTGGGAGAGGACCAGGGAATGCACTTTGTGCTGGAAAGGGTCCCATCCCCTGGGGTGGAGCAAGATGATCCAATTTGTGCTGGAATGAGGCTGTTTCTGTTCTGAGAGGGGACCAGGACATTCACTTTGTGCTGGCACAAAGCCCAGTGTGGACTGGGAGGGCTCAAAGAGATTCAGCTTGTGCAGGGAGGAGAGCCCAGTGTGAACTGGGATGGCATCAGTGTGTCCTGTGTGCACTGGAATGGGGCCTAGGCTCTATTGGAATGGAATCAGAGATTCTGGGGGATGTCGTTTGTGCAGGGATGAGACCCAGACTGGACTGGGAGATGCTGAGATGATGCTGCTGGTACTGGGTTGAGACCATATCTGTGCTCGGAAGTTCAGGAGATCCAGGTCGTGCTGACAGGTGGCTCAGGCTGTGCTGGGAGGAGTTACAAAGATCAAGTGTGTGCTGGGTGGGGCCCAGGTTGTATTGGAATGGGGCCAGGGAATCCAGCTTGTACTGGAACAGGGTGCAGTCTATCCTGGGAGGGGCCCAGTTTGACTGCTCCAGGGCTGCCCCACTTTCCCAGAGGGGTCCCTCTGCTCAAGAGACCCTTCCCCTAGGAACACAGGACCCTGTGACAAGTGTGGACACCGCCGCCAGCATTAGAGGTGCCCTACCTCCAGCCAGGTGGAGGCCAGGGACAACAGAGTGTCCTGGGATGTCTCAGTGAAATGGCCTGGCACTTCAGAAGCCCTGAAGTAGCCAGCTCTGGTGGACACAGGGGCCCAATGCACCCTGGTACCATCGAGGTACAAAGGGGCTGATCCCATAAGCATTCAGGGAGTCACGGGGGGTCACAAGACCTGACTGTACTGCAGGCTGAGAAAAGCCTGACCGGGAATGAATGGGGAAAGCACAACCTAGGGACTGGTCCAGATGCACCTTGCATTCTTGGCATTGACTTTCTGCAGGAGGGATGCTTCAAGGAGCCTAGGGGGCACAAGTGGGCATTTGAGAGAGCAGCTGTAGAGACTGCAGGCAAAGAACAGCTGTCCCCCATGCCTGAGCTGTCAGATGAGCCCTCTGTAGTGGGCAGCCATAAGAGGCAGGATTTGAAGTTCCCTCTTGCCTCTCACATAGTACATCGCAGGCAATCCAGGACCAACAGAGACTCTCTGCACCCCATACACCAACTGATTGGACGACTGGAGAGCCAGAAGGTGATCAGCAAGGCTCACTCCCCCTTCAACAGCCTGATATGGCCAGTGTGGAAGGCAAATGGGGAATGGAGACTGACCGTGGACTACCGTGGCCTGAATGAAGTGACTCCTCCGATCAGCGCTGCTGTGCCGGACATGCTGGAGCTGCAGGACGAGCTGGAATCGAAGGGGGCCAAGTGGTATGCCACAAGTGACATTGCTAATGCCTTTCTCTCCATTCCCATTGCAGAAGAATGCAGGCCACAGTTTGCTTTCACCTGGAGGGGAGTGCAGTACCAATGGAATGGGTTGCCTCAGGGCTGGGTCCATAGCTCAACCATCTGCCATGAGGTGATCCAGACTGCCTCAGAGAAAGGTGGAGCCGCTGAGCACCTGCAGTTCATTGATGACATAATTTTATGGGGTGAGACAACAGAGGAAGTTTACCAGATGGGTAGGAGGATAATTAATATCCTGTTGGAGGCTGGCTTTGCCATCAAGAGAAGCAAGGTGAAAGGGCCTGCCAGGGAGATCCAGTTCCTGGGTGTTCAATGGCAGGATGGCCGTTGCCACATCCCTCAGGAGGTGGTGAACAGGGTAGCCACTATGGTGCAGCCCACGAACAAGAAAGAGACACAGTCCTTTTTGGGCTTTCTGGGCTTCTGGGAAATGCACATTCCTGGATACAGCCAAATTGTGAAACCTCTCTTCCCTGTAACAAGGAAGAGAAATGATTTTGTGTGGGGACCTGAGCAGCAGGTGGCATTCGAGCAGATCAAATGAGAGGTGGTCCAGGCTATGGCTCTGGGATCTGTTCCAACTGGACCAGAGATCAAGAATGTGCTGTACACTGCGGCCAGTGAGAATGGTCCTACGTGGAGCTTGTGGCAGAAGGCTCCTGGTGAAGCCAGGGGCAGGCCCCTAGGTTTCTGGAGGAAGGGCTACAAAGGCTCTGAGGCCAACTACAGCGCAACAGAGAAGGAAATCCTAGCTGCCTATGAGGGTGTCCAGGCTGCCTCTGAGGTAATTGGGACTGAGTCTCCTCTATTTCTAGCTCCAAGGCTTCCAGTCCTGACCTGGATGTTCAAAGGAAGAGGCTCAACCCCACATCATGATACAAATGCTGCCTGGAGTAAGTGGATGGCCCTGATAACTCAGCGGGCGCGGATGGGGAGCTTCAAACGCCCTGGCATAGTGGAAGTGATCCCCAACTGGCCAGAGGGTGCTGACTTGGGAATGCCACCAGAGCAGACAGTGAGCTGTGCTAAGGAGGCCCCCCCATATAATGATCTCCCTGACCATGAGAAGGGCTATGCTCTATTTACAGATGGGTCCTGCCGGCTTGTAGGCAGCAAGCAGAGATGGAAGGCAGCTGTCTGGAGCCCAACAAGGCAAGTGGCGGAAGCAAGGGATGGAGAAGGTGAATCCAGTCAGTACACAGCTGTCCAGCTGGCCCTGAATGTGGCAGAAGGAGAGAAGTGGCCAGGGCTGTACCTCTACACTGACTCCTGGATGGTAGTCAATGCCTTGTGGGGGTGGCTGAAGGAATGGGGGAGGAACAGGTGGCAGAGAAAAGGGAAGCCTGTTTGGGCTGCTGACCTGTGGCAAGACATCGCTGCCCACCTGGACAGGCTGCCAACAGAGGTACGGCACATGGATGCACACATCCCCAAGAGCAGAGCCACAGAGGAGCACAAGCACAACCACCAAGCAGATCTGGCTGCTAAAATCTCCCAAATAGCCTTGGCCTGGGAACACAAGGGTGAGCTGTTCTTAGCTCACTGGGCCCAGGACACTTCTGGCCACCAAGGGAGAGATGCCACATCCCGGTGGGCTGGGGACAGATCCGTGGACATCTCTCTGGAGGCCATCTCATAGGTTATCCATGAATGTGACATTTGTGCTGCCATCAAGCAGGTCAAGTGCATGAAGCCTCTGTGGTATGGGGGGTGATAGTCGAGATAGAAGTACAGAGAGGCCTGGCAGATTGACTCCATCACCCTTCCTGGGTCTCACAGTGGCAAACAGCACCTACTGACCATGGTGGAGGCAAGTCCAGGGTCACCGGGAGTGCTTCTTCTCAGAGGAGTCTCTCATCAAGTTTTGCTTTCTTTTCTTTCTTAGACATTCCCACAGGCAGCAGATGGCCAACAGCAGCTCCATCACCCACTTCCTCCTCCTGCCATTCCTAGGCACAAGGCAGCTGCAGCTCCTGCACTTCTGCCTCTTCCTGGCCATCTACCTGGCTGCCCTGCTGGGCAATGGCCTCATCATCACCACCATAGCCTGGGACCACCACCTCCACACCCCCATGTACTTCTTCCTCCTCAACCTCTCCTTCCTTGACCTGGGTGCCATCTCCACCACTGTGCCCAAATCCATGGACAATTCCTTGAGGAACACCAGGGACATCTCCTATGCAGGATGTGTTGCTCAGGTCTTTCTCCTTCCTTTTTTCATGCCAGCAGAGTATTTTCTCCTCACCACCATGTCCTACGATCACTATGTTGCCATCTGCAGACCCCTGCACTATGAGACCCTCCTGGGCAGCAGAGTTTGTGTCCACCTGGCAGCAGCTGCCTGGGCCTGTGGCTTTCTCTATGCTGTGCTGCACACAGCCAATACATTTTCCCTGCCCCTCTGCCAGGGCAATGCTGTGGACCAGTTCTTCTGTGAAATCCCCCAGATCCTCAAGCTCTCCTGCTCCACATCCTACCTCAGGGAACTTTGTCTTATGGTGGTCGGTGCCTGTTTATTCTTTGTCTCCATAAGGATTATTAGCAAAAAAAAGGATTACTAAGATTTAAAATTAAAAATAAGGACAAAACATGAAACACAAAAAAGGCTAAAAAACAGTAAAAAAGGGAAAAAAATTAAATTAAAAAATTAGATTGCAAAATAAAATTACATAAAAATAATTTTTAAAATGATATCAAATAAAAACAAGAAAAGATTAAGAAACATCAAAAAAAATTTTAAAAGTTAGATTAAAAAAAATATTACCTCAAAAAAAAATCTATATAACAAAAAAAAATATAACAATAATAGAAAAAATATTAACAAGGCGTATTAAAAAATTAATTAAAAAATAAAAAATAAAAAAAAATTAACAATAGCATTTAAAAATTTAAAAGTAAAAAAAATAAAAATTACAATTCTATTAAACAATAAAATAAAAATAATAAAAACAAAACAAATTTTTAAAATAAAAAATAGATTAAATAAAAAATTAAGAAATTTAAAAACTGATTATAATTTTTAAAAATAAAAAATATTAGAAATTTTAAAAAATAGATTTCATAAAACAAACAAAATTTTTTCTTAAATATAAGATAAGAAATAAAAAATAATTAAATATAAAAATTTTATTTTAAAATACTGTTTTAAAAATAAAAATAAGAAAACAAACTAAAAGTATTTTTTAAAAATTAATTAAAGTAAAATTAAAATTAAAAAATACAATTAAAAAAAATTCAAGAAGAAAAAGTAGTTTAAAAATATATCAAGAAAAATCAACAAAAAAAAAGAGGATATATATTTTATAGCCAAGGGTTTTTAGTGATACCAGCAAGAAATCACTCCCCCATGTCAACTGCAATCATCGCAATAAAGAACAGCAGAAGAATCAAGGCCATGCAAGAGCAGCATTCCCCTCACAGTTGAACATCCATCGCAGTAACTGTTAGGATAATCTGAGATCAAAAGCATCAATCAGAAGAACTGACTGAAAAAACCCATCTGAATTGGGACTGATTGTTATGATTGTTCGATTGCTGTGTGAGTCGAGAACATGCTCCCATGGATTGCTGTCACCTCAGCAGCTTGCCATAATTGTAAATAGTTAAAGGGCAAGTCAAAATTAATGATAACACAAGGTGCATTCTCATTTCAGGTTGAAAACAACCAAACAAACAAAAACAAACAAACAAAGGGGGAATTTAGGTATGTCAGAAAAAAATGAGTGGTTAAAGCATATTGTGTTCTCAAATTGTCATTTTCTATGCACCTCTCCTCAGCAAAACCAAAGCATCAACAGATCAGAATCATTCATTCATCACTCTCGCTTCACCGAGAGAGTCGTTTGTCATTGGAATGTGCTGCCCAGGGAGGTGGTGGAGTCACCATCCCTGGAGGTGTTCAAGAGGGGATTGGACGTGGCACTTGGTGCCATGGTCTAGTCATGAGGTCTGTGGTGACAGGTTGGACTCGATGATCTTTGAGGTCTCTTCCAACCTTGGTGATGCTGTGATACTGTGATTAGGATGAGCAAAAACACATTATTATGTGCAATTTTATATTGGGCAATGCAATGAAGCTTCTTTGCTCTTGCAGTTTGCCTGCAAGTTTTCTGTCTGTGAAGCTAGAGCCTGGCCAGATCTACCTTTACTGATTAAAGAAATCTTGCTACCATTAAACAATTCATGATTTTTGACCATCCTAGAGAAAATAAAGATGCAACATAACCCTAAAGCGGATTGTAAAAGACAGTGCTGAGGATTGGGTTTGTGTCTTAATCTCTGTGTGCAATGTGTTCAGGCATAATCAAGTCTTCTCTGTCAACAAGAAGAGTGAAATGTAAAGATCAGAACTATTAAGATCTAAGTTCTTCTTTACAATGTCTGTTATCTTTGACCATGGATTATGCCAGCTCTGTTAGAACATTCCCAATAGCTCAATTTAAGCACCGTGCCTTGTATGGGTTACATCAGTCTGTTAGACATGCTGCACTACAGAACTTTTGCTCATGCTATACAGCTTAGCTTTAAGTCACTTGCTTCTGTGTATGCAAAGAGTATCTTGTATGGGATGGGAACAACTCCCATGACCAGATTGCTCACAAAAGCGAAAAAGGGGGATTTGTGGCAATGGTGGCAGTAAGCAGTGTGAGCAATCTGGCAGTATAAGCTTAGAGCCTGACATGGTGGTAGGCCATGCTCAGCATAAGTGCAGTGGTAGCTAGCAGTTTAGCAAAACAGTGCTGTGCCTGCAGCATGTAACTAAAGCAGGGCACTGGTAGCTATAAACACAGAGAGTTATCTGGGAATAACAGGACACACACCTGCATCAACAGCCTCACGTGGCATTAGTAGTGTGACCAATAATCTATAACAGTAGGATGTGTGGTCACTCGTGGGGAACCAATGAAGCTATGCCAACGATGCTCTCTGAGTCTATATAAGCTGTAGAGGTTCCCTTAATAAAGGAACAATTCTAGATCACATTGGTCATCCATATTGACTCCATTCTCCGTCGCCAATAGCCAACTATTAAATATTAATAACAGCCACAACAGGATTCCTTCCCAGTACAGATTGTGCTCACTCCCAGGAAAGGCTACACCACCTGAAGCCTTCCAACCACTCATCTGTGTGTCTTTCCCATACAACCTATATCCCCTTTTGCCACTCCTTGACAGACTGGGCCCCACCCCAGTACAAAATCTCTGCCTGTTCTTTGGAGCTGGAGGTTCTGTTGTGTCCCATCCCCAGTAAGAAAGACACCACAGCATCTGGGAGGTACTGTTCCAAGTACCCTGGGATGGAGCAAATCCTGCACACAGGGAAGGCGGCCAACTGCAGCTGGGCTGTGGCAGGAGGAGTGTGGCCACCCAGACACAGGAGTTGTCCTCCCCAGACTCCTCACTGATGTGGCCACATCTGTAAACTTGGTGTCTCGGTGTGGGGTTCTGCAGACTTACAGAGAAGGAAGGAACTTCAGAGACTGCAGAGGACATCTGCCATCAAGGGGGTTGACATCTCTGCAGGGAGGCTGAGGGACCTGGGTTGTTTCAGCCTGCTGAATGGAGGTTCAGGGCACTGCCATAGCAGTGTGAACATGGCTGAAGGGTGGTTTCAGAGAGGATGGAGCTCTTCTGGGGTGTAGGAAGAGACTGAAATCTACACACAGTGCAGCTTGGAAGGTTCAGAGTGGAGATGAGGCCAAAGAAATGTCCCTCAAAGGGCAGAGCTGCTATGCATGAGGCCATCCAGAGGGGTCAGGAAATGGCAGGGAGAGCTGAGACAGCTCAGGGAAGGGATGGAAATAACAGGGGGAGAGCTGGGTGGGAAAGCAAGATTGGTGTCAGCAGCCTGAAAGCAAAAAACTGAAGGCATGGGACAGTGTAGGAGAGGCTGCAGTAGGGATGGCCAAGGGCCCTGGCAAGGCCAAGAGGCCCAACAGGACCACGGTATTTGTCCCCTTGGCTCTGGCAGTTGCCTCTGCCACCAAGGCCTGTGAGGAGAAACTTTGCTTTGAGGCTTTCAAGTTCTACAATTCCACAGGCAGTGGTCAGGGCTTGGCCTTTCTGCTTCCTAGACCAAAGGCAAGTTTTTCTGCCCTGTACTTTGCCTTTGTCTCTCTGCAATCCTGGCCTCTAACAAGCTGCTCTAACGAGTCCCTGGGGAGCCTTTGGCAGTAACAAGCCTCAGTGAGGCCAATCAGTGCTTCAAGGTACTTTGGAGTTTGCTTCTGCCTTGGACTTCTGGAGAGGCTTCTTGGCAGTACCTTGGCAGTACCTTGGCAGAGTCTCCTGGCAGTACCTGAAGATGATGTAATCAGCCCCAAATACTCCATGGGGCTCATTAAATACTGCTGAACCTCTAATTCTTGCCAAGGTTTCTGCAGCTAATTGGAGAGGTTTTTATTGCACAAAGCATCTGATGAAAAGTATTTTTAAAGGTACCTTTCATTCCTTTTCAGCAGGAGTTGTCTCTTTGCAAGCAAATCACCACAATCCTGTCAAGGTCCTACCCTGCTCACTGCTCATCCTCACTCCCCACTGTCCCCAGCAGAGCCCAGAGACACAGGTGAGGGACAGGATCTGCCTTGCCAGGGGCTGGGGCTCAGGGCTTGGCCCTTTGGATCAATGAAACCCCTCCAGCTTTACTCAGCAGCAGAGCCGCCTTGAGCTGCTTGTCCTGACCTGGCAGCACTGCCTCAGTTCTCTGCTCTCACCAAAGCCTGGAGATGCTTCAGTGCCTCCAGTGAAGGTTCCCTTGCATCCACTGTCTCCTTCTGCTCTAAGCAGACCCTGGGGACCCTTTCCCAGTATGCCTCACTGGGACCCATTAAAAGTAGAAGAAACTTCAGAGTTTGAATCTGACTTTGACTTCTGGAGAGGTTTCATCAGCTTCTTCTCTGTCCCTGAGGTTTACAGGACACCAAAAGCTACCAGAGGAGTTATTAAAACACCTTGGGCTGGTCATCTTCTGCCCTATTGGGCCAGACTCCTGGGCTGGAAGGAGCTGCTGGCAAGCAGGCAGCGCTTCAGAGAGACAGCTCTGGCCAGGAGCAGCTCCTCTGCACAGCACAGCAGGGCTGAGGACACTGCCAGAGGATCTCAGGGAGATGAGGAAAGCAGAGAGAGCTTGAAGCTGTCCAGGACTGGGAGGATTACTGGAAGTGAAGTCACTGCTGTCACTGATAAAGTGAGGCTGTGGGTTCAGGACACTGCAGCTGTAGCTCCTGGAGGCATCTCCATCACGGCAGCTGATGCTCAGCTGAAGGCTCCTGGAGTGTGCACACAGAAGGAGGACCAAAGCCCTTCAGTTCCATCCTGTGAGCAGCAGTGAGCAGAGCTGGGGAAGGAGAAGGCTTCACCCCCAGCCCCTCTGCCTTTCTCTCCTCCCTTCACTGTCTCTGCAGCACTGCAGGCCTGCTCCTTATTTCTCCACCTCTCCATGGGTGTGGTGGTTTTAGACAATGCTGTTAAAATTTAGATGCAGATTTTGAGCAGCAAATTAGAAACAAAATAAATAGATCACTCTTGGGTGTGAAAAGGAAAAGAAAAGATTATTCTAAACAAATTGATTGGATAAATATCTGGAATCAGAGGAGCTGTACCATAACAATTCTCTCTCTTCTCTTCTGATCTCAGCTGTTTTGCTTCGCTTTGGAGAGATCACCTGTTTTGGCTGCCCTTGGCTAAGAATAACCCACTGCTTTTATTCTCTCTCCACTCCTCCTTTCTCTCTTGGAACAGGGTAACTGGGGGTAGGGGCAGTGGAACAACTTCCCTGGTCTCTGACCAGGGAGGTTTCATGTCATTTGCTAATTGTAAATACCTGTCTAATATTGTCACTCCTGGATGTTCTGTACCTGTTCATTCATGCCATTGCAGAATGTAGCTCTTGCTTGTCAATACAGCTTCATTTGCTTCTAACTGAGCTGCTCTGGCAAAGCTAATGCTGGGGGAAATTTCAACCCACCACAATGGGACTCTTGTTCCCTGGGATTGGGCTGTTGGTCACTTTCTGTTCTGACTCCAGAGGAATCTTCATGGAAATTCTAGGTCCCTGCTGCATTTGAAGCTGTGATGAACTCTGCCATGGGTTGGTAGTGATGGGACTGAGCTGATCCATTTCTCATGCAGCTCAGGGTCAGGGGTTACAATGAGGCTGAGAGAAGTGTGCCCTAACTTGTCACTGCCTTTCCTTCCTTGGACAGGTCTCCATGGCCAGAGGCAGCAGATGGCCAACAGCAGCTCCATCACCCACTTCCTCCTCCTGCCATTCCCAGGCACAAGGCAGCTGCAGCTCCTGCACTTCTGCCTCTTCCTGGCCATCTACCTGGCTGCCCTGCTGGGCAATGGCCTCATCATCACCATCATAGCCTGGGACCACCACCTCCACACCTCCATGTACTTCTTCCTCCTCAACCTTGCCTTCCTTGACCTGGGTGCCATCTCCACCACTGTGCCCAAATCCATGTCCAATTCCCTGAGGGACACCAGGGACATCTCCTACACAGGATGTGTTGCACAAGTATTTCTTCTTTTCTTTTTGCTTCGTGCAGAATATTTTCTCCTCACCACCATGTCCTACGATCGCTACGTTGCCATCTGCAGACCCCTGCACTATGAGACCCTCCTGGGCAGCAGAGTTTGTCTCCACATGGCAGCAATTGTCTGGGCCTGTGGCTTTCTCTACTCTCTGCTGCACACAGCCAATGCATTTTCAGTGCCTCTCTGCCAGGGCAATGCTGTGGAGCAGTTCTTCTGTGAAGTGCTCCAAATCCTCAAGCTCTCCTGCTCCACATTCTACCTCAGGCAACTTTGGCTTATTGTGGCCAGTGCCTGTTTAGTCTTTGTCTGTTTTGTGTTGATTGTGGTGTCCTATGTGCAGATCTTCAGGGCAGTGCTGAGGATCCCCTCTCAGCAGGGACGCCACAAAGCCTTTGCCACCTGCCTCCCTCACCTGGCTGTGGTCTCCCTGTTTGTCAGCACTGTAATCTTTGCCTACCTGAAGCCCACTTCTATCTCGTCCCCATCCCTGGATCTGGTGGTGGCAGTTCTGTACTCAATGTTGCCTCCAGCAGTGAACCCTCTCATCTACAGCCTGAGGAACCAGGAGCTCAAGGATGCCCTGAGGAAAATGATCACTGGATGCCTTCCGAAGCAATAAACTCTTTGTCCTCTCCTGCAGAGCAGTTCTGTTGTCACTCACAGTCTGGTTTCTCTCTGGCTGCTGCTGGTGCTGTTATCCTTGTGAGAATGTTGCTTCCCCACCAGAGTCTTTCTTCAGACCACTTCTGATTCAGTGCTGTCCTGTCTGCTGTGATCCAGAGACTGCAGACAGGAGCAGCTGTGTGTGTGAATGATCCTTATGGTCCTTTCCAACCCTGACTCATTCTACGAGTCTATGATTCCACATACTTTGTAATTAATTTTGTCTCTTCTTTGTTTGTTTTTTATGAGAGCTATTTAAACATTTTTAATTAATTTTCTGTTTCATTTTCTAATATTTTTAAATCTATTTTTAATAAATCTGTTTAATTTGATTTTTTTAATTATATTTTTTCTAAGTTTAATTTTAATTTTTTTCCATTATTTTTACATGTTTTTAATTGTTTTTGTTCAATTTCTTAACTTCCTTTTATTTCAATTTATTTGTTGTAAATTAATTTTATATATTTTCTTTTTAATTCTAATCTCATTAGTATTATTTTTTATTTTATTTTGAATATATTTCTTTTATTATTTATTATTTTTTCTTTTTGTTATTTTATTTCATTTTTAGTTATTATTTTCAAGTTAATATTTCTATTCTGAATTTATTAATTATTTTTATATGTTTAATATTTTTACTTTAAATCTAGTTCTGTTGTTTAATCTTTAATTCATTTCTTGTTTTTGATTTTTTTTGTACTGTTTTAATGTATTTTTATTTTTCCCATTGTATTTTATTTTTCATCTATACTTTTTAATTATTTTTTCATTAATTTTAATCTAATTTTGATATATTTGTCTAATAATTTTTTGTTATTTTTGTATTTTATTTTAATTTTTCTTTGTTCTTTAAATTTTTATTATTATTATTTTTAACTCACTTTTTGTCATTTTTAAAATTATTTCTTTTTTACCTTCTTTATTATTATTTTTATTTTGTTATTGTAATTTTGTAATCTGTATTTTGTTATTCTAATCAATTTTTTATTTCCAATTTTTTAATATATTTTTATCTAGTATTTAATCTAGTATTTAATGTCTGAGAAGGAAATCTAAAGGCGTTACATTAGCTAAGGAATACTTTTTTAAAATTAATACCTATTTACTACAAACCTTAACAATATTACATGGAGCTGCTTTGCAATGCCGAGGCACACAACTAAGAAGGTTCGAACCAAAAGAAAATCTTACAAGGTGAACTCATTACTAAGTACTTACACCTTACTGCAATTACTATGTATTAACTACCTATAAGTACCAAATGCGTACCATTCATTATGCTTACCAGGAAAACTTAGCAAAACTCTAAATAACAAATCTCTTGAGGACATTGCAATCAGAAATGAAGAAATTAGCACTGGAACTTTAAATCAGAGCAGAGCTTTTGTCTGCAAGAGTCGTACCAGAAAATTCTCCTTTGTCTGGGGGTAGGGGTGGGGGTGGCTAGCAAGGTGCACCCTAGTTGCTATTGTTTTTCTATATTAGGGTCTTAACGACTTGCAGCCTATTTTGTCTGAGCAATCATTGTCCCACCCATACTGAATTATCTGCTTTCCAGTTTAATTTGCTGACCAGTAGCTGCTACAGAAAAGGAAGAAAAATAAATTTTTGCTCCTAGCTGACTTAAGGCATGTCAGCCCGTTAGAGCAACTGGAAGGGTTAACACATATGGTCTTACAGTGACTGATTTGCAGTTGTTAAAGGCTAATTGCACTGGTTCTTTGCTAACCCAGGTTATTTGTATAGCTTTTAAACCCATGACTTCAGCATTTGCCATGAGCAATGGCTAGTGACCATTCCATTTATGACAGGACATAATGATAACATCATCTCCAGTATCCACAATCATTGAAATTGTATAATTTGTCCACAAGGGTGTCTGACAGATACAATCTGTTCCAGTTTTCCCTTTTGGATTTCTAGGGCTAAAGAGATATCAGGCATATTGAATTGTGCGGATGCTGGCGGGCAGTATGCAGGGAGAGAGGAGGGGGCGGAGGGCAGGGGATGCCTTCTGAATCTCCCTTGTTCACCCCTGCAGCTGAGTCAAGAGTAAACTGCTCTGCTTTTTTCGATTGCAGTGTACGTGACAGTCCGTCACACAGTGCTAGTGCAAAGAGCTTCTTTGTAAGTATTTAAGCACCTCATCCCACAGCTGGGCTGCAATCTCATCCCGCGCTTTGGAAGTAAAAGCGCAATTGCCGCGGGGTTGATTCCGGGCGCAGGCTAATAGCCTGTTTAAGATCCCAGAATTGCCAGTAATGCCTCTCACAGAGAGAATAAGTTGGAGGGTGTTTTTGCACAGCCTCTTCTGTTTCGCGGAGTGCTTCCCCTTGCCCCCCCAGCCGCTCGCCGGATCCAAGGCGAGATTCACTTCCTTTGGGAGCGCACGCTGCTATTTTTTAGCACCGGGGCAGTGCCTTCGGCCGGCCTTCCATATCACTCGGACGTACCTCTTTATGCTGAGTCGTGCAGCATCTGGGCCAAGGATCCCAATCCACGTTGGGCAACAGATTTAGCCAGATATGGCGACGACGGAGGTTCTTGGAATCAATACGGCTGACCAATATGATCGGGTATTGATCCTTTATTGTTCCAGTATTGCAGGCCTATGGCTCAGGCCTATGGTGAAAGCATGGTGCAGTAAAGCATGGAAGGAGAGGAGACAGGACAGGCAGGAAAAGAAAGAAGAAGTGCGTAGCAAGGAAACTGCTACAATTTATAGAACCTTGGTGTGCCTTGTTGGCATGGACTCATTGGTCCACTATGAGTGACCACACATCACACTATTGTAGATTATTGGTCCAACTATGGATGACACGCGAGGTTTGTTGATGCAGGTGCATGTCCTGTTGTCCCAAGATAACTCACTATGTTTCTAGCTACCAGCATCTTGTTTTAGTTACAGTGCTGCAAGCACAGCACTGTTTTGGCATACTGGCAGCTGGCTCTGCACTTCTGCTGAGCATGACCTACCACCATGTCAGGCTCCAGACCTGCACTGCCAGAATGCTCACACTGCTCATCGCTGGCATTCCCACAGTCACCTGTTCATAGAAGGCCACCAGGTTGGTCAGGCAGGATTTGCCCTTGGTGCAGCCATGCTGACTGTTCCAAATCACCTCTTCACTATTCTTCTGAGACAGTAGTGCCTTCAGGAGGATCTGCTCCATGATCTTTCTGGGCACAGAGGTGAGACTGACTGGCCTGTAGTTCCCTGGTTCCTCCTTACCCTTTTTGAAAATGGGGGTAATGTTTCCCCTTTTCCAGTCTGTGGGGACTTCCCCAGGCTGCCAGGACTTTTGGAATATAATAGAGAGGGGTTTAGCAACCTCCTCTGCCAGTTCTCTCAGTACCCGTGGGTGTATCCCGTCGGGTCCTATGGACTTGAACACATACTCAGGTTCTTCAGGTGATCACCAACCTGATCTTCACTTACCATGGGTAGTTCTTCCTCCCCGTCCCTGCCATTGTCTTCCATGACTCCAGGATTGTGGCTAGAGGCCCTCACAGTGAAGACTGAGGTAAAGAAGTTATTGAGTACCTCAGCCTTTTCCACATCACTTGTGACCATTTCACCAGTTTCCTTTCTCAGGGGGCCCACACCTTCCCTCGTGTGATGGGTTGAGGCAGACCCCCTTCCCACCATGGGCAAAAAGAATAACAACTCAGACAAACGGATTGCAAAAGTGATGGAAAGTGTTAATGGAAGCCAGTAAATGTTTACAGAGAGCCAGAAGTGCAGTTACGAAAGAAATCCCAAAGCAGACCCAGGAACATCCCATCCCCACCTGAGGGTACACCCAAGACCTCCAGGGCTCCTTCTTTCCCCCCCACTGCTAGGCTAGTCTCAGCTGGCCAGATCTGAGACTGCCCATCCCCCTGTGGCTTTGGGCCTAGCCAGGCCCATGGCCGGGAGACATCTCCCCCAGTTACTGGGTGACGGAGGAGGAAGAAAAGAGGAAGTGCCAGACCCCGTGCTGGATCTTATAGTGGTGCAGAGGATTATGGTAGGAAATACCTAGTTTCCTGTGTCTGCCCACTAGGCTGGACCTCTAGACACAGGAAGCACCTCATGTAGCAGAGGGCACCCAGCCCAAACTGCAACACCTAGTCTTCTTCTTGCCATTAATATACCTGTAGAAGTTCTTAGTGTTCCCTTTAAACTCCCTGGCTAGATTCAATTCAAACTCTGCTTTGGCTTTCCTAACCAGGTCTCTTGCTGCTCAGGCAGCTTCCTTATGTACCCCTTGTTCTAGCTGTCCTTCCCTCCACTTCCTGTAGAGTTTCTTTTTAAGTAATAGTGTGTCCAGCAGCTCCTTGCTCATCCAGACAGGCCTCCTAGCATTCTTTTCTGCTTTTCTCTTTGTTGATATACATAGCTCCTGGACACAGAGGAGGTGGTCCTTGAATACTGACCAGCTGTCCTGGGTCCCTCTTCCCTCCAGGGCTTTGTCCCACACTTTGGCTACCAGATCCCTGCAGCGATCAAAGCCTGCACACCTAAAGTCTGGGGTTGTAAGCTTAGAATACTTTCTCCTGATTGCCCACTGCAGCCAAGGCTGTCTCTGAGCCTCACATTGGTTACCAGCCCTTCCCTGTTGGTGAGAACAAGGTCCAGCGTAGCACCTTTTCTTGTGGGTTCCTCTACCATTTGAAGGAGGAAGTTGTCTTCTATGCAGTCCAGGAACCTCCTGGATTGCTGGTGCCTTGGTGTGTTGTCCCTCCAGCAGATGTCAGGGTGGTTGAAATCACCCATGAGGACCAGGGCTTGTGACCTGGAAGCCGCTTCTATTTGCCTGTGAGGGCTTCATCTGCTTGCTTCTGCTGGTCAGGTGGCCTGTAGGAGACCCCCACAGTAATATCTCCTTCCCCTGTCTTGCCTTTGATTTTAACCCATACACTCTCAACCAGCTCATCATCCCTCCCCAGGTGGAGCTCCACTGATTCCAGCTGGTTATTGACATAGAGGGCAATCCCTCCTCCTCTCCTTCCCTGCCTATCCTTCCTAAAGAGCTTATACCCATCTATCCCTACATTCCAGTATCCCACAGTGGATGTGACTCTGGCTGAGAGGGAATGAACTCAGAGGAGGCAGTGCACACCAATGTAATATAATCACTGTAGAATAGTTATAAGCTGTTCTAAGCTTTTTTTTCTCTCCTAGTTTAATACCAGCCTAGCATCCAGGACTCAACATGAACACACCACACACCAATCCAGAGAGCTCCTGCATCACCTCACCTGCACCTGTTCCTGATGCCCCACAGCAAAAGACTGTTCCTGATGTCCCTATAGCAATAGACTGTTCCCAAGTTTCCTTTCCCTTTCAAAGACAGACTGATTCCTGATTCTTCTCCACATCCCTGCCCAGATCAAACATGACCTATATTGACCAACACCAGAGAGGTAGAGTCTGCCCTGAGAGAGAGAGAGCCAGGTGTGGTGGTTTAGGCTGGGTGCTGGCCCAGATGCCACTGCGCAGGCCACACCTGGGAGGTCCCAAGGGGTGGGCCCAGCCCAGGGGGTGGTCACAGGGACCAGGTATTCCATTCCCATAATGCCCTGCTCCCCTATAAAAAGGCCATGCGGCGTCTTCACTTCCTCTTTCGTCCCCTGCTGCTGCCTAGGTAAAATGGCGTGAGCTGCCTCCCTTGGGCTTGTGGGTCTCTGTAAAACTTTCATTGTTGTTTGTTATTGTTTTTCCTATTTAAACTTTCATCACCTTTGCAATCCATTTGCCTGAGTCGTTATTTCTGCCTGTGGTGGGGAGGGGATCTGCCCCAACCCATTACATTTTGGCGCGCCAACGTGGGGCCAACTGCAGCTCGGATTGCAAAAGATGGAGAGTTTAAATTTAGTTCTGGGCGTCGGTTTGGGTTTGGAAAGTTGGGGCTCAGGTTTTGTTGCCGGGGCGACTGTGTGAACTCCTGTGGACTGCAGAAGGATACCTGGTGCGTGGTCGATGGCATGGAAGTCCCTCCTGTTGCTTGGGAACAGCGAGGGGTGGTTCTTTCTGTGACTTTCTGCCCAGGGTGGCTTAAGAATGCTCGAGTAGCCTAAGAAGGCGAGACCTGCCTTCTCCTCGTTCTCTGTGAAGCGGCAGGGAGCGGAGGAGGGGCAGCGGCAAGCAGAGCATGGTCGGCCCGCGGCCGCTGCGGGGGGCGGACACCCGTGGCAAGCGGGCAAGCGACTGCTGGAGGTGACTCGGACTCTGCATCGCGGCGACAGAGACGGCGGGGGCCGGGCCGGGCTGCGTTCAAGCGGCGGCGGCGGCACCGCCCGAGCCGGGCTGCGTTCAGGCGGCGGCGGCAGCTGTAAATCTTTCCCTGGTGTTTTCGGGCATGTTCTGAAAATGGCGCCGAGCACCTGGCTCCGCCTCCTCTCTTCTCAGCGAGCTGTGCTGCAGCCGCCCCCTCCGGGGGAGGGCTGTGAACCGGATGCTGTGATGCCTCGGTATGTGAACGCCCCGGGGGGGGGGCGATGTGCCTGCGATGTGCATTGGTGTAGCTTTGGACTGGCCAGAAGCTGTCGGTTGTGGTTCCCTGGAGGGATGGAAAAAGCGGTCGTGGAGCCTGATTGCTCCGACTGGCTTGCCCCAGGGGTGGAAAAAGCCGCTGAGAAACTGTAAATGCAGATAAAGGCTTGGCTGAGAAGTTGTGAGGTGTTTCCAGGTGACCAGGATGTCCCAAGGAGTCCACAAGGAATTCACACTGCAGGAGAAGGACTGCGTCGCTGGGAGGTTCCATCATATGAGGAAGAACAACTGGAATGGACTGATGCTTGAGCCTGAATGAGAGACTGTGTGGAAGGACGCCCAGAAGAAGATATGGACTGTTGCTAGACATGTCATAAGAAGAGTTCTAATTTGATGATATGTTCTGGGTGCAGGGATTATGGTATGGAATAAGGGGTGGTCTGTGGTGGTTTAGGCTGGGTGCTGGCCCAGATGCCACTGCGCAGGCCACACCTGGGAGGTCCCAAGGGGTGGGCCCAGCCCAGGGGGTGGTCACAGGGACCAGGTATTCCATTCCCATAATGTCCGGCTCCCCTATAAAAAGGCCATGCGGGGTCTTCACTTCCTCTTTCGTCCCCTACTGCTGCCTAGGTAAAATGGCATGAGCTGCCTCCCTTGGGCCTGCTCAGGCCCAAGGCTGGGTTGGGGGGGGGAAGAAAGAGCCCTGGGGGGGGGGGTTGGGTGTACCCCCAGGTGGGGATGGGATGTTCTTGGGTATGTTCTGGGATCTCTCTCTTTGTCATGGTGCTTGTGGGTCTCTGTAAAACTTTCATTGTTGTTTGTTATTGTTTTTCCTATTTAAACTTTCATCACTTTTGCAATCCGTTTGCCTGAGTCGTTATTTCTGCCTGTGGTGGGAAGGGGATCTACCCCAACCCATTACACCAGGATAAAGAGGGACTTACACTGAGGATTTGAATACCACATGTCATGATTGGATGAAGGGGCTGTGACAGGAAAGTGGGATTGGAACAGAGGGGTAGACTGTGATGGGTTACACCCATCCTGAAAGCAGGGGTGGAGGGCTTCTGAGGGCCTTGCTCTCCCTGGAGGGTATTTTCCCCATGGGAAACTGAGCTTGTCTCATCCACTTCCCCTTCCTGTCCAGCAAGCCTATGAAAAGGAAAACACTGCAACCATTTGGCTCTTTTGCTCCTGCCTTGCCTGGATGAGAGGACTGCTGCTGGCTTCTTGCTTCTCTGCCATGTGGTCGTCCTGGCTACTTCCACATGTTTCCAAAGGACTGGTCTTGTTTTTCACACTTTTTTCCCATCCATCCTTGTTCTTTAACCTTGTGAACCCCACCTGCTATTGTTACATATATATATATAATTTTGGGGGGTTTTAAAGAAAATTCTTTACCTCCCCAAATTATTTCTTGGTGGATTTGCTCCTTCCCTTTCTTTTTCTCTCAGTCAGGAAAGAGGAGGAGGAAGCAGGGGAGGGATTCTCGGCCTTGATGCATCTGAGCCATTAAGTCCCAGTTAAAGCTCAAACCACCACAGGAGGGCACTAATTGGAATTTCAATACCTGATAATACCTCCTGGACATACTGAGAATCACAGAATTGTTAGAGTTTGGAGGGACCTTAAGGGTCATCCAGTTCCAACCCCACTGTCATGGGCAGGGACACCTCACACCAGAGCAGGTTACTCACAGCCACATCTAGCCTGGCCTTAAAAACATCCAGGGACTGGACTTCCACCACCTCCCTGGGCAACCTGTGCCAGTGTCTTTCCACCCTCATGGGGAATAACTTCTTCCTAACATCCAATCTGAATCTCTTCACTGCCAGTTTTGGTCCATTCCCCTCAGTCCTATCCCTACCCAACACCCTAAAACGTCCCTCCCCAGATTTCTTGTAGCCTCCATCAGATACTGTAAGGCCACAAGAAGGTCAACTCATAGTCTTCTCTACTCCAGACTGAACACAAACCTTCACAGTTGGATGAAGGGGCTGTGACAGGAGAGTGGGAGCAGAAGTGGAAGCCCAGTCTATACTAGGAGAGCTCAGAGAGGTTCAGTTTGTAGCTGGAGGGGGCCCCAGTCTGAACTGGGATGGTATCAGGGGATCACTTTCCAGGGATGGGTCCTGGTCTGTGCTGGGATGGAATCAGGGTTTCAGGAGATGCACTTTGTACTGGGATGAGACTCAGGCTGTGCTGGGAGATGGCAATGGGATCCCATTTGTACCAGGATCAGGCCACAGCTGCCCTGGGATCAGGATATCCACTTTGTGCTGTGCTGGGTGCAGCTGGGGCTGGGAAGGGGTCCAAGGGATGCACTTTGTAGTGGCCCAGGAAACTGTATGGGAGATGGGAAAGTGATGCAGTTTGTCTAGGGATAAGAGCACATCTGAGCTGGGAGGGGTTGAGGAGATGCAGTTTGTACTGAGATGTGACCAGGTCTGTACAGGGAAGGGTTAAAAGAATCCAAATTGCACTATGTGTGGACCAGACTGTACTGGAATGGGCCCAGGGAATACAGCTTGTACTGGAAAGAGTTCCAGTCTGTATTGGGAGGGCACAAGGGGATTTGGGTTTAATGATGATCTGGACGAGGGCATCGAGTCCATCATCAGTAAATTTGCTGACGACACCAAGCTGGGCGCAGGAGTTGATCTGCTGGAGGGTAGAGAGGCTCTGCAGAGGGACCTCGACAGGCTGGACAGATGGGCAGAGTCCAACGGCATGAGATTTAACACATCCAAGTGCCGGGTTCTGCACATTGGCCACAGCAACCCCATGCAGAGCTACAGGCTGGGGTCAGAGTGGCTGGAGAGCAGTCAGGCTGAGAGGGACCTGGGGGTGCTGGTCGACGGTAGACTGAACATGAGCCTGCAGTGTGCCCAGGCAGCTAAGAGGGCCAATGGCATCCTGGCCTGCATCAGGAACAGTGTGGCCAGCAGGAGCAGGGAGGTCATTCTGCCCCTGTACACTGCACTGGTTAGGCCGCACCTCGAGTACTGTGTCCAGTTCTGGGCCCCTCAGTTTAGGAAGGAGGTTGACTTGCTGGAACGAGTCCAGAGAAGAGCAACAAAGTTGGTGAGGGGTTTGGAACATAAGCCCTACGAGGAGAGGCTGAGGGAGCTGGGGTTGCTTAGCCTGGAGAAGAGGAGACTCAGGGGTGACCTTATTACTCTCTACAACTACCTGAAGGGAGGTTGTAGACAGACAGATGTTGGTCTCTTCTCCCAGGCAAGCAGTACCAGAACAAGAGGACACAGTCTCAGGCTGCGCCAGGGGAGGTTCAGGCTGGATGTTAGAAAAAAGTTCTATACAGAAAGAGTGATTGCCCATTGGAATGGGCTGCCTGGGGAGGTGGTGGAGTCGCCATCACTGGAGGTTTTTAGGAGAAGACTTGACAGGGTGCTTGGTGCCGTGGGTTAGTTGCTTGGGAGGTGTTGGATTGGTGATGGGTTGGACGCGATGATCTTGAAGGTCTCTTCCAACCTGGTTTATTCTATGTATTCTATGTATTCTAATTTGGACAAGGCCTAATGTGTACCTGGAGGGATTAAAAGTACTGGGACAGGGTCCAGACTGTACTGGGAGGGCATGAGGGTGTGCAGTTTGCACTGGAATGGATGAATTCAGTACTGGGAAGGGAACCAGGGGATAGATTCTGTGCTGGGATGGGACCCAGGCTGCAGTGCTAGAGGACAGTGTGATCCAGTTTGTACAGGGATGAGACCACATCTGTACTGGGAGGGGTTAAAGGAACCATGTTTGGACTGAATCTATACTGCAAGGGGGTCAGGGCATCCAGTTTGGACTTTGAGTAGGTGCAGTTTGTAATGGGAGGGGGTTGGGGGATGAAGGCATGAGGAGACGTCCTGTTCTAATGGCAGTGCTGCTCTGGAGCACAGCTCTCTCCCACAAGCAGCCCTGGACTCTCCCTGCCTGCAGTCCCAGCACTGCCACACAGCAGCACAATGCCCAAGCTGCCAGAGCACTCAGGCCTTGCCCCAGCACAGAGGCTCAGCAGGAGAGGGTGGAAGGCAAGAAAGAACAGCTGAGGACAGCCCAAGCTCTGAGGCTCCCTGGCACTGCTGCTGTGCTGGGACTCTGCCCCTCCACCTCTGCACACAGGCACTACCCTGCAGCTCCACAGAAGCCTTGGAGAAAGGAACTCAGAGAAACAACTCCCTGCAGGGTCCTTTATTATATTGAACACACAGGGAGCACAGCTCCTCATGTCTGCAGCCTCTTGGTCACACCAGGCAGGACAACACTGAAGCAGAAATGGTCTGAAGAAAGACATTTGTGTGGCAACAATATTCCCACAAGGGGAACAGCCCCAGCAGCAGCCAGAACTCAAGCAGCCAGGCTGGGCCTGCACTGAGTGGCATCAGAACTGTTCTGCAGGAGAAGACAAAGAGTTTATTGCTTCTGACAGTATCCAGGGATCAGTTGGCTCAGGGCAGCCTTCAGTTCTTGGTTCCTCAGGCTGTAGATGAGAGGGTTCACTGCTGGAGGCACCACTGAGTACAGAACTGACACCACCAGGTCCAGGGATGGGGAGGAGATGGAGGAGGGCTTCAGGTATGCAAAGAAGCCAGTGCTTGTAACCAGGGAGACCACAGCCAGGTGAGGGAGGCAGGTGGCAAAGGCTTTGTGGCGTCCCTGCTGAGAGGGGATCCTCAGCACTGCCCTGAAGATCTGCACATAGGACACCACAATCAACACAAAACAAAGAAAGACCAAACAGGTACCAACCACAAGAAGCCAAAGTTCCCTGAGGTAGGATGTGGAGCAGGAGAGCTTGAGGATCTGGGGGATTTCACAGAAGAACTGGTCCACAACATTGCCCTGGCAGAGGGACAGGGAAAATGTATTGGCTGTGTGGAGCAGAGCATAGAGAAAGCCACAGCCCCAGGCAGCTGCTGCCAGATGGACACAAACTCTGCTGCCCAGGAGGGTCTCATAGTGCAGGGGTCTGCAGATGGCAATGTAGCGATCGTAGGACATGGTGGTGAGGAGAAAATACTCAGCTGAAATGAAAAAGGCAAAGAGAAAGACCTGAGCAACACATCCTGCATAGGAGATGTCCCTGCTGTCCCTCAGGGAATTGGCCATGGACTTGGGCACAGTGGTGGAGATGGCACCCAGGTCAAGGAGGGCGAGGTTGAGGAGGAAGTAGTACATGGGGGTGTGGAGGTGGTGGTCCCAGGCTATGGTGGTGATGATGAGGCCATTGCCCAGCAGGGCAGCCAGGTAGATGGCCAGGAAGAGGCAGAAGTGCAGGAGCTGCAGCTGCCTTGTGCCTGGGAATGGCAGGAGGAGGAAGTGGGTGCTGGAGCTGCTGTTGGCCATCTGCTGCCTCTGGCCATGGAGACCTGTCCAAGGAGGGAAAGGCAGTGACAAGTTAGGGCACACTTCTCTCAGCCTCATTGTAACCCCTGTCCCTGAGCTGCATGAGGAATGATTCAGCTCAGTCCTATCACTACCAAGCAGTGGCAGAGTTCATCACAGCTTCAAATGCAGCAGGGACCCAGAATTGCCATGAAGATTCCTCTGGTGTCAGAACAGCAAGTGATCAACAGCCCAATCCCAGGGAACAAGAGTCCCATTGTGGTGGGTTGACATTTTCCCCCAGCATTAGCTATGCCAGAGCAGCTCAATTAGAAGCAAATGAAGCTGTATTGACAAGCAAGAGCTACACTCTACAGTGGAATGCCATGAACAGGTACAAAACATCCAGGTGTGACAATATTAGACAGGTATTTACAATTAGCAAACAACACAAAACCCCCCTGGTCAGAGACCAGGGAAGCTGTTCCACTGCCCCTAACCTCTACACCCCTATTCCATGAGAGAAAGGAGGAGTGGAGAGAGAAAAAACACAGTGGGTTAGACTTAGCCAAGGCCAGCCAAAGCAGGTGATCTCTCCCAAGAGAAGTAAAACAGTTGAGATCAGAAGAGAAGAGCGAGAATTGTTATGGTACAGCTCCTCTGATTCCAGATATTTATCCAATCAATTTGTTTAGAATAATCTTTTCTTTTCCTTTTCACACCCAAGAGTGATCTATTTATTTTGTTTCTACTTTTCTGTTCAAAATCTGTAACTACATTTTAAAGGCATAGCCTAAAACCACCACACCCATGGATAGGTGGAGAAACAGGGAGCAGGCCTGCAGTGCTGCAGAGAGAGTGAAGGGAAGAGAGAAAGGCAGAGGGGCTGGGGGTGAAGCCTTCTCCTTCCCCAGCTCTGCTCACTGCTGCTCACAGGATGGAACTGAAGGGCTTTGGTCCTCCTTCTGTGTGCACACTCCAGGAGCCTTCAGCTGAGCATCAGCTGCCGAGATGGAGATGCCTCCAGGAGCTACAGCTGCAGTGTCCTGCACCCACAGCCTCACTGTGTCAGTGACTGCAGTGACTTCTCCTCCAGTGAGCTCTCAGCATCCTCCCCGTCCTGGCCACCTCGAAGCTCTCTCTGCCTTCCTCATCTCCCTTAGATTCTCTGGCAGTGTCCTCAGTGCAGAGGAGCTGCTCCTGGCCAGAGCTGTCTCCTGCAGTGGTGCCTGCTTGCCAGCAGCAATGCCCAGCCCAGGAGCCTGGCCCAGCTCAGCACAACAGGACCAGCCCAAGGCATTTAAAGGAGCCCTCTGGTGGGTTTGTGCCAAATCCATGAACCTCAGAGACTGAGAAGCTGATGAAACCTCTGCAGAAGTCAAAGTCAGATTCAAACTCTGAAGTTTCTTCTCCTCTTAATGGGTCCCAGTGAAGCACACTGGGAAAGGGTCCCCAGGGTCTGCTTAGAGCACGACCCAGTGGATGCAAGGGAAGCATCACAGGAGGCACTGAAGCATCTCCAGGCTGTGGTGAGAGCAGAGAACTGAGGCAGTGCTGACAGGTCAGGACAAGCAGCTCAAGGTGGCTCTGCTGCTGAGCAAACCTGGAGGGGTTTCATTGATGCAAAGGGCCAAGCCCTGAGCCCCAGCCCCTGGCAAGACAGATCCAGTCCCTCACCTGTGGCTCTGAGCTCTGCTGGGGGCAGTGGGGAGTGAGGATGAGCAGTGAGCAGGGTAGGACCTTGTCAGGTTTTGATGTGGTTTGCTTGCAAAGAGACAACTCCTGCTGAAAAGGAATGAACTGTACCTTTAAAAATACTTTTTATCAGATGCTTTGTGCAATAAAAACCTCTCCAATTAGCTGCAGAAACCTTGGAAATAATTAGAGGTTCAGCAGTATTTAATGAGCCCCATGGAGTATTTGGGGCTGATTACATCATCCTTAAGTACTGCCAGCAGACTCTGCCAAGGTACTGCCAAGAAGCCTCTCAACAAGTCCAAGGCAGAAGCAAACTCCAAAGTACCTTGAAGCACTGATTGGCCTCACTGAGGCTTGTTACTGACAAAGGCTCCCCAGGGACTTGTTAGAGCAGCTTGTTAGAGGCCAGGATTGCAGGGAGACAAAGGCAAAGTATAGGGCAGAAAAACTTGCCTTTGGTCTAGGAAGCAGAAAGGCCAAGCCCTGACCACTGCCCTTGCAATAGAAGAACCTCAAAGCCAAGTTTCTCCTCACAGGCCTTGGTGGCAGAGGCAACTGCCAGAGCCAAGGGCACAAAGACCTTGGTCCTGTTCGGCCTCTCAGCCTTGCCAGAGCCCTTGGCCATCCCTACTGCAGCCTCTCCTCCACTGTCCCATGCCTGCAGCTCTTTCCCCTCAGGATGCTGACACGAATCTTGCTTCCCTAATCAGCTCTCCCCCTGCCATTTCCATCCCTTCCCTGAGCTGTCTCAGCTCTCCCTGCCATTTCCTGACACCTCTGGATGGCCTCATGCATAGCAGCTCTGCCCATTGAGGGACATTTCTTCAGCTTCATCTGCACTCTGAACCTTCCAAGCTGTCGCTGACAGAGAATGGAGTCAATACGAACGACCAATATGATCCAGTATTGTTCATTTATTAAGGGAACCTCTACAGCTTATACAGACTGGGAGAGCATCGTTGGCATAGCTTCATTGGCTCCCCACGAGTGACCACACATCCTACTGTTACAGATTATTGGTCACACTACTAATGCCACGCGAGGCTGTTGATGCAGGTGTGTGTCCTGTTATTCCCAGATAACTCTCTGTGTTTATAGCTACCAGTGCCCTGCTTTAGTTACATGCTGGAGGCACAGCACTGTTTTGCTAAGCTGCTAGCTACTTCTGCACTTATGCTGTGCATGGCCTACCTCCATGTCAGGCTCTAGGCCTACAGTGCCAGATTGCTCACACTGCTTATTGCTGTGATTGCCACAAATCTCCCTTTTTGTTTTTGTGAGCAGTCTGGTCATGGGAGTTGTTCTCATCCCATACAAGATTCTCTTTGTATACACAGAAGCAAGCAAGTTTAAAGTAAGCTATGGGGCATTCTCTCTTTTCCCTTTTTTTTGGATCTAGCATTTATTTGTTTGTTGTTGTTTTTTTCAACCTAAAATGAAAATGCACATTTTGTTATAATAAATGTTCATTGTCCCTTTAAGAGTATAAATTTATGGCAAACAGGTAAGGTAACATATAAATCCATAGGAACATTTTCTCTAATCACACATCAATCAAACAATCATCATATTTAGTCCTAATTCAGATTGGGTTTTTTGCACATTCATCCGACTGATGCATTTGATCCCAGATTATCATAACAGTTACTGCGATGGATGTTCGACTGCATGGGCAATGCTGTTCCTTCATAGCCTTGATTCTCCTGCTGTTGTTCGTTGCGATGATTGCAGTTGACATGGGCTAGTTATTTCGTGCTGGTATCACTAAAAAACATTAGCTATAAAATATATGTCCTCTTCTTTTTTTGTTTATTTTTTCTTGATATATTTTTAACTATGTTTTAAAATGTTATTATTTTTATTTTGTTAATTTTTTTTTCAATTTTTATTTTAATTATTTTTAGTTTTTTTAGTATTTTTAATTTTTATTTCAATTAATTTTTTTTCCTTAAATTGATTTGGATGGATTTTTTTTCCTTAAATTGATTTGGATTTTGATGGATTGATAAATTTTAATCCAATTTGGATTTATTTTTTTTTATTTTATGTATTTTTTATTTTTTTATCTTATATATACATATTTAATTTTTTAATTTAATTATCTTTTTGTATGTTTGTTTTATTTAATCTATTTTTTAAAAATTCTAATCAATTTTTATTTTTTAAAATTTGTTTTGGTTTTATTTTTAAAAATTTTATTTAAATTTAAATTGTAATTATTTTTACATTATTTTAAAATTTATAGTTTTATTTTATTTTTATAATTTTTATTTTAATTGTTAATGTTATTTTTATTTTAAAAATTAAAATAGATTAAAAATTTATTTTATTTTTTAAACTTTAATCTAATTTAATTTTTTCTAATTTTAATGTCTTAGTTTTTATCTACATATTTTTTATTTTAATCTAATTTAATTTTTAAAATTAATTTTACATTAAATTTAATTTTAAAACATATTTTTATTTCAGTTTTACACATTTTTTATTTAACTATTTTGTTGTTGTTTTAAATCTAGTTTTTCAACATATTTCTTTCTTTTTATTTCTTTGAAATAGTTTTTATTTTAGTTTTCATTTTTTGCCTTTTTTATTGTTTCAGTATTTTAAAATGTACTTTTTAAAATTTGACTTTTCATTATATGTACTTTTTATCTTTTTTTGGTTAATTTTAATCTTATTTTAGTTTTTAATTTATTTTATTTATTATTATTATGTTATTTTGTACTTAATTTTTTGTATCTAAATTTTTTTGTTATTTTGGTTTTTTTTACTCTAGTTTTTGTATCTAAGTTGTAACTTTTTTGTTTTGTTTTGTTATATGTATTTTTAATTTTTTAAAATATTTTTACAAAAAAAATTTTGTTATTCTTTTTAATTTTTTTAAAAAAATTTTTATTTTATCTAGTCAATGTCTAAGAAGGAACAAGAAAGATGTTTCATTTGTCTAAGGAATACTTTTAAAAATGAATACCTATTTACAACAAACCTTAACTATATTACCTGGAGCTCCTTTGCAATGCCGAGGCACACAGCTAGGAAGGTTCGAACCAAAAGAAAATCTTACAATGTGAACTCATTACTAAGTACTTACACCTTACTACTATTATTATATACTGAATACCTGTAAATGCCAAATACTTACTGTTCATTTTGCTTACTAGGAAGACTTAGCAAAACTCTAAATAACAAATCTCTGAGAGACATTGCAATCAGAAATGATGAAGTTAGCCCTGTTGCTTTAAATCAGAACAGAGCTTTGGTAGACTAGAGTCATACCAGAAAAGGGGGGGGGGGGGGTGTCTGGAGTGAGGGGGGTGGCTAGCAAGGTGTGCCCTAATTGCAATTGTTTCTGCAGTAGGGTCTTCACAACTTGCAGCCTATCTTGTCTGAGCGACCACTGCTCCACCCATACTGGATTATCTGTT